>NW_022437071.1:1914617-2059617 GCF_009761245.1 Sapajus apella | reverse complement strand
CTGTTTTTCTAGATCCTATAGGCATGCTTTATATTTTTTGCTGTTTTTCCCTTTGGTCTTCTTTGTGTATTTTCAAATAGCCTGTCTTGAAGCTAACTAATTTTTTTATTCTGCTTGATGCATTCTGCTATTAATGGACTCTAATGCATTTTTCAGTATGCCAATTGAATTTTTCAGCTCTAGAATGTCTGCTTGGTTCTTTTTAATTATTTCAATCTCTTTGTTAAATTTATCTAATATAATTCTGATTTCCTTCTCTGAGTTATCTTGAATTTCTTTGAGTGGTCTCAACACAGCTATTTTAAATTCTCTATCTGAGAGGTCACTTATCTCTGTTACACAGGATTGGCCCTGATACCTTATTTAGCTTATTCTGTTAGGTCTTGTTTTCCTGGATAGCGTTGATGCCAGTATATGTTCTTCAGTGTCTGTCTGGCCAGTAAAGAGTTAGGTATTTATTTCGCTCTTAATTGTCTGGGCTTATTGGTAGCTGTTCTTTTTGGAAAGGCTTTCTAAATGTTTGAAATGACTTGTATTTTGTGATCTAAGCTGTATCTGCTTATGGAGACAACCCTGACCCAGTAATGCTTTGGTTCCTGCTGACTCAGATAGGTACCACCTTGATGATCTTAGACAAAATCTGAGAGATTTATCTGAATTACCATGTTATCCTCTCCCAGTTTTTCCAGAACAACCAGAGTCTCTCTGTCTCTGTCTCTGCCTCTGTCTCTGTCTCTCTCTCTCTCTCTGTTTGGAGCCACCAAAAGCTGGGGGAAGAATGACAAGTACTCATGTGGCCACCACCACTATGACTGTGCTGGGTCAAACCTGAATCCAGCACAGTGCTGGATCTTGCCCAAGGCCTAGGTCTGGTCTAAGGCCCGCTAATAACCACAAACTGGCTATTGCCTAGATTTGCTCAAGGTCTTAGACCTCTACAATTGGCCAGTGTCAAAGCCCACAAGACCTGCATCCTTCCCTTCAGTGCAGAGGTACCCCAGGGCCCAGGTGGGTCTGGAGGTATTATTGCCTGGGAGTCAGGGACTAGAGTCAAAAGCTTTAGAAGTCTACCTGGTGTTCTATTGCACGGCAGCTGTTCTGGCACACAAACCACAGGATGAAGAATTTCCCACTCTTCCCTCCCCTTTCCAAGGGCAGAGGAGCCTTATTCCATAGCCACTACCACCCCAGGCCATGAGGAGTAGTGCCATACTACTGTGGATATTTTTTAAGACCCATTGTCTCTTAAGTCAGCTTCTTCTGAATGCTGCTTGATGTGGGATTCATCATTCAGGGCAGTGGTCTGCCCTCTGGCTATGGACAGGTTCAAAAATGTTATCTAAAACTCAAGTGAACAGGTGATGAGTGCTGTCAGAACTGGGACCTTTCCTTTAAGTCAGGGGGCTCCCTTCTGGCCCAGAGTGTGTCTGGAAATGTTGTCTTGGGAGTCAGAGCCTCAGGACTCTGATGGATACCTTATTCTCTTATCCAAGATGCAAGACAAAGCCCTTTCCATTCTTCCCTCTGTTCTTTTCAAGAGTAAGGAAAGGATCTTCTTTGGAACCCTGGGCAGTGCAGCCTAGAGTTAGAGAAGAAATGATGCCAGCACTCCAGCTGCCTTTGCTGGTATCTCAGTAGGTCGTGTGTCTCTGCAGTCTACTCTTTCTGGGCCTAGTTGAGCACTAGGACTTACCTGAAAGTTGCAGTTTTTATTGCCTAGACTGACATTCCTGTTCATTTAGAAATACAGAAGTGTAGCCGATGGTGGCAAAGTTTGTGGGAACTCAAATTCAGACCACTGGGATTGGGTGATTCCCCTCAAGCTAGGGCTGGTTTAAACGTTCCCTCCGTGGGAGGGCAACAGCTGAGTTTGGTCCAGTTTCCCGTTCTGCTCTTACAGGACAGCATTGAGTTCAATGCTTTACAGTTGCTGTGTTCTCCCTCCCCAAGTGATGAGAGATGCTATATGCACCATGCTGCCAGTAGGTGGGGAAAAAGTGGTATCAGCAATTCAAGATTGCTTTTTTTCTATCTCTTTAGCATCTCTTTTAGTGAAACAGAGAAAAAACAGTTACTTTGCTGGTGTAAATAGTGCTGCAATAAACATATTTGTGCATGTGTCTTTATAGTAGAATGATATATATTCTTTTATGTCTATACCCAGTAATGAGATTGTTGGGTCAAATGGTATTTCTGGTTCTAGATTCTTGAGGAATTGTCATACTGTTATAGTTCAACAATGGTTGAAGTAATTTACATCGCCACTAACAGTATAAAAGCCTTCATATTTCTTTACAGCCTTGCCAACATCTATTGCTTCCTGACGTTTTAATAATCGCCATTCTGACTGGTGTGAGATGGTATCTCATTGTGGTTTTCATTTGCATTTCTCTGATGATCAGTGATATTGAGCTTTTTTTCTTATGTGTTGGCCACGTAACTGTCTTTTTTAAGAAGTGTCTGTGCATATCCTTTGCTTAATTTTTGATGGGGTTGTTTGTCTTTTTCTTATAAATATGTTTAAGTTTCTTGTAAATTCTGGATATTAGACCTTTGTCAGATGGGTAGATTGCAAAATTTTTTTCCTATTTTGTAGGTTGTGGGTTCACACTAAGGATAGCTTCTTTTGCTGTGCAGAAGCTCTTAGTTTATTAGATCTCATTTGTCAACTTTGGCTTTTGTTTCAATTGCTTTTGACATTTTTGTCATGAAGTCTTTGCCATGCCAATGTCGTGAATGCTGCTGCCGAGGTTTTCTTCTAGGGTTTTTATGGTTTTCTCCTAAGGTTCTGTGGGACATTTACAATCCAAATGTCCATCAGTCATAGACTGGATAAAGAAAGTGTAGTAAATATACACCATGGAATACTATGCAGCCATAAAAATGAATGAGATCGTGTCCTTTGCAGGAACATGGATGAACCTGGAAGCCATTATCCTTAGCAAACTATCACAGAAACAAAAAACCAAATACCACATATTCCCACTCATAAGTGGGAGTTGAACATTGAGAACACATGGACACACAGAGAGGAACAACACACACCAGGGCCTGTTGTTGGGTGAAGGGGTGGGAAGAGGAAACTTAGAAGATGAGTCAATAGGTGCAGCAAATCATTATGGCATATGTATACCTAACTAACAAACCTGCATTCTGCACATGTATCCTGTTTGTGTGTGTGTGTGTGTGTGTGTGTGTGTGTGTGTGTGTGTTAGAAGAAATAAATTTGAAAAAAACAGGCACAATGAAGGCTCATCAGATTTTTGGTTTTTACAGAGATGTTTTTCCTGTGAAGGTAGTTGTTAAATTAGTCCTTACAGAAAGGACTAGCAGTGAAGTCTTCTATTCTGCCATCTTGCGCTGCCTCTCCAAAAACTGATTTTCTTAACTCAGCATTTTAGGTAGTTAGATTAAAAAACAGTGATCCTACATTTCCTATATTGTGCTTTCTTTGATTCTGTCTTCTAATTGTTATTGACATTTTAATATATTCCCTAAAATATAAATATATTTCATGAATGATTTTAATTACTATATGTTCTCCAAAAGCCATTAATTTATTTACTTGTATCACATATATGTATTAAGAAGCTGCTAAATAAAATGCATGAGGAGTATAGTCCAGCCTTCAAATAGTTTATAGTCTAAAGGGGAAAATATGTAATAAAACATCACTTATTTATATGAATCATAATGAATTTTATAAAGAACTGGTTAGGTATGTTGACAGCATTAAATGGGGGTAAAGTGCTTTGACCTCTTTAAGTTCTTACTGAATAGACGCCAGTTCAGTGTATAAGATTTGCAATTTTCGTTTTATTTCTTATATTTTGGAGAGCTTCAAAAGTAAGTGCTTTTAAGAAGAGATTTTATAAATAGAATATTTGAAAACATTGGACAGTAGAGAGTTTTCAGTGCTTTTATACATGCTGAAGTAAAACATAAAGCAAAATTATGATTTTATTTTCTCTATAGTTTATTATTTATGTTTAATAACTATCAGTTGTCCCATTTTACATTCTGTGTAAGAAATTCAAAACAAATATTAATGATGTGTTTCCTTAGGTGTTTTAATTTTGTATCAGTTCTTTATGTATATAACAAAAACTATCTTTGTTTATTCTGCCTTTCTCAATATTGTATCTGATACATAGCACATAGTATGGTTTAAATGAATATTTACTGAATATGTAGCAGTTTTGGTTGTGTTGACTATCTTTTTAGATATTTTTTGAAGTCATTAATTGTTTTCAGTAGTTCATTAAAATACCATAGTTAGAGACAATCTTAATGCAATTTTTGAAATGAAAATATTAAGGAATACCATTAAAGAGCGATTTTATGTAGTACTGAGGTGAACCAAACCAACTCTATCCTAGAAGTGAGCCTGACTGACTCCATCTTGGCTTCCCCCCTTCCATTCCTCCCTTGAGTGCATACCTCGGTCACACGGTGCTGGGTCATGTTGTGCTTAGAACCATAAAAGCATAGAACCGTTGTAACCATACCCTGCTTGACAAGCCCACTTGCAATTGTGAATATCCCCTTGATTGATTGTATGGAAAGTACTGAATGTCCCCCTTGATAAGCAGCAATATGGGAGCCACTTGCATACCTTCCTTAGTTGATCAACAATCATGGGAGCCTCCTGCCTCCTAGTTACCACCCTCCTCCCCTAACTTGCTTATTCTTCTTATATAAAATTCTGCTTTACCTCCTTTACCCTGAGCAACATATAAAAGGAAATCAAACCCCTTCCTTGGGGCCGAGAGATTTTGAGTGTGGGCTGACTCTCGGTCGCCAGCAATAAAGGACTCACAATCAGACCTCAGAGAGTGGTGCTTGCCTAACAACTCGCTCAAATACAAAAGTATGTAAACTAATAATATTTTCTTTGCATTTAGAAATGTCTTCTACCATTAATCCAACCCATAGCTAATCATTAAGTCTAAATTTTAAAAATCTATAAGTTATTAACACTCATAAAATACATTTCTGACAATTTTACAGCTCATTACAACTGAGATGCTGTTAGTTAATTGTTGGCAGTCATATTATTCAGTAGCAGCATGTATATAGTTTTGAATAATTTTCTGTAATTGAAATAATTAGTTATTTGTCTTCTTAATTGAAATCCAAAATCAGTTCTGATCGTAGCAAAAGTGCTCAGGTTTTTCTGCAGCACCTGACTTAGACTGGTTACAGATAAGACTTGATCTTCCTTCAGTTACCAACAAATTACAAAATGCTCCCCCCATGGAAAGTTAACTTGTTTATTGATCTTCAATCTGGGGTCTGGCATGATTTTCTCATATCATTCTCTCTATTCTTGTGTGAAAAAGTGGAGTTTTGAAAAGGCCTAAACTTTGTTGTCTACAAATACGGAATTGCTGCACAATGTCACACACATTTACAAACTTCCTTACTTTCACAGCCTTTCACATTGCTTTTAGGATATTTGGAAATGTGAACCTTTAAGTGATTGTCAAGTAGTTCTTTCACAAATAACAGCTTTCTCAGAATAGCTCCCCCAAAATGTCAATTTACATTATATCTCTCTTCCCGTGAGTTTTTCTTGGAACAGGCTTCAGGTCATCATTTAAGAGCCTAATGACCGAGCTACATTGTTCCTTCCCATTGTTAGAGGACTTCTTTCAATGCCTTACAATTCTACAAATGTGTTCCACTGTGCTTCTGTAAGGGTGGCTTAAATTCTTCATAAACCTTAATGATAAGATAGTATTTTTGACATTAAGTATTTGTACATTTATGATTTAATTTTTGAAAAGTACACAAATATGAATCACAATCACTTCAAGATGCTCATCTCTATTCTTTATATTTTTCTTCCCACATTAAACTATAGTTAAAATTTGGTATATCACGTCAGACTCCCAGTGTTCTCTAACCTCAAGAATACATATATATTACAAAGATAAGAATTTTTCCACAAACTGAATTATATCAAAATAAATAATTCTATTATTTTACTTCACAATATGTCTTCCAATATTATTATGTATGGATTGATACTATTCTTTTGGTCACTGTATTAGTTCGTTTTCATAAAGACATACCTGAGATTGGGACAAAAAAGAGGTTTAATTGGACTTACAGTTCCACATGGCTGGAGAGGCCTCAGAAACATGGCGGGAGGTGAAAGGTACCTTTTACATGGTGGCAGCAAGAGAAACTGAGGAAGAAGCCAAAGCAGAAACCCCTGATAAAGGCATCAGATCCCATGAAACTTATTCACTCTCATGAGAATAATACGGGAAAGACTGGACTCCATGATTCTATGACCTCCCCCTGCATTCTTCCCACAACATGTGGGAATTCTAGGAGATACAATTCAAGTTGAGATTTACTGGGGACACAGCCAAACCATATCATTCTGCCCTTGTCCCCTCCAAATCTCATGTCCTCATGTTTCAAAACCTCAAAACTAACCGTGCCTTCCCAATGGTCCCCCAAAGTCTTAACTCATTTCAGCATTCAGCCAAAAGTCCACAGTCCAAAGTCTCATATGAGACAAGGCAACTCTTTTCTGTTGATGAGCCTGTGAAATCACATGCAAGCTAGTTACTTGCTAGACACAATGGGGGTACATTGGGTAAATACAGCCATTCCAACTGGGAGAAATTTGCCAAAACAAAGGGGTTACAGGGCCCAGGCCAGGGTGAAATCCAGCAGGGCAGTCAAATTTCAAAGCTCCAAAATGATCTCCTTTGATACCAAGTCTCACATCCAGGTTGCACTGATGCAAGTGGTGGGTTCCATGGTCTTGGGCAGCTCCACCCCTGTGGCTCTTTAGAGTGCAGCCTCCCTCCTGGCACTCTCACAGGCTGGCAGTGAGTGTCTGTGGCTTCTCCAGGTGCATGGTAGATCTACCATTCTAGGGTCTGGAGGACAGAGGCTCTCCTCTCACAGCTCCACTAGGCAGTGCCTCAGTAGGGACTCTGTGGGGGCTGTGACCCCACATTTCCCTCCTGCACCACCCTAGCAGAAGTTCTCCATAGGTCCCCGCCCCTGCAGCAAAAATGCCTGGGTATTCAGGGGTTTCCATACATCTTCTGAAATCTAGGCAGAGTTTCCCAAACTTCAATTCTTGTCTTCTGTGCACCTGCAGGCTCAACACCATGTGACTTGGCAGCTTCCACCCTCTAAAACCACAACCTGAGCTGTAGGTTGGTCCCTTTCAGCAATGGATGGAGTGGCTAGGACACAGGGCACTAAGTTTCTAGGCCATACACAACCCAAGGACCATACACAAGGACCTTGGGTCCTTCCCACAAAACCACTTTTTCCTCGTGGGCCTACAGGCCTGTGATGGGAGGGGCTGTCATGAAGGTCTCTGACACGGCCTGGAGACATTTTCCCCATGATCTTTGGGATTATCATTAGAATCCTTGCTACTTATGCAAATTTCTGCAGCTGGCTTGAATTTCTCCCCAGAAAATATTTTCTTTTTATTTTTTTTCTATTGCATAGTTAGGCTGTAAATTTTCCAAATTTTTATACTCTGCTTTTTAATAAAACTGAATGCCTTTAACAGCACCTAAGTAACTTCTTGAATGCTATGCTGCTTAGAAATTCCTGTCACCAGATGATACACTAAATTATCTCTCTCAAGTTCAAAGTTCCACAAACCTCTAGGGAGGGGGCAAAATGCCAAAGGTCTCTTTGCTAAAACATAATAAGAGTCACCTTTACGCCAGTTCCCAACAAGTTCCTCATCTCCATCCGAGACCACCTTGGCCTTGACCTTATTATCCATATCGCTATCAGCATTTTGGGCAAAGCCATTTCACAAGTATCTAGGAAGTTCCAAACTTTCCCACGTTTTACTGTCTTCTGGGCTCTCCAAACTGTTCCAGCCTCTGCCTGTTACCCAGTTCCAAAGTTGCTTCCACATTTTTGTATATCTTTTTTGCAGTACCCCTCTCTACTGGTACCAATTTACTGTATTAGTCTGTTTTCACTTTGCCAATAAAGACATACATGAGACTGGGAAGTAAAAGAGGTTTAATTGGACTTACAGTTCTACATGGCTGGGGAGGCCTTAGAATCATTGCAGGAGGCGAAAGATACTTCTTACATGGTGGCAGCAGGGGAAAATGAGAAAGAAGCAAATGCGGAAACCCCTGATAAACCCATCAGATCTATCACAAGAATAGCATGGGAAAGACCAGCCCCCATGATCCACCTGCCTACCCCTGGGTCCGTCCTATAACACATGAGAGAATTCTGGAGATACAATTCAAGTTGTGATTTAGTGGGGACACAGGCAAACCATATTAGCCATGTAATATTCCATAGCATTGAATTACAATAATATATTGATTATGTCATTTATGAGCGTTTGTGATGTGAGATTATTCTTTCATATCCTTGACACATTTGACCAGACTTTAGTGATAACTGAATAGAGTAGAAGTGTTCCCTGCCATTTGGAGTATGGATTAGGAAGCTCTTTTCCAAATGTGGTGTAAGAATGGTTCAATCAAACACATCTTAATGGCTTAATAGCTTTGCCGTAAAAATTTTTGCCACAAATGCATTTTGTATGCAATAATCTATTTCAGTATCACCAGCCATGCCTTAGCAAAAGGTATCTACCTGTATTTGAACTGGAATACTGAGTAAAAAGATGGCCCTCACTAATGTGGGTATACATTATCTAATCAGATGGTGCCCCATAGAACAAAAAGGTATAGGAAAGGTGAATTTGTTCTATATTCTTGAGATGGGATATCCATCTTCTCCTGCCCTCAGACATTAGATCACCTTTGCGCTCAGACTGAATTACACCTCAGGTGTGCCTGGTTCTCTAGCTTGCACATGAGAGATCTTGGGTCTTCTCAGCCCTCATAATCAAATGAGCCAATTTTAATAATTTGTGTGTCCATATTTCTATGTCTCCTATTGGTTCTATTTCTTTGGAGAATCACGACTAATACATGCACTTATTACTATCTATCTGATACTAAAATTTTTAAAAAGCACCTCCTGAATTTACGTATGGGCATGTCATAGAAACATCAAATCAATAATTTTATTTACATCTTATGAGTTATACTGTCAAATTTCAACACAAGGACATAGACTATGTAGGAAACTGAAGCTATTTTGATATAGAAAATTGACTGCTTTTCAATATGATATGTGATTTTCAGTGTGATGTAACACATCGTAATCTCTCAATGTCAAATTATTTATTTTACATTAAAGTTTACTAATTAATTCAGGTTTATTGCTATAGAGCAGAGGTTAGCTAAATTTTTCTGTGAATAACCAGACAGTAAGAAATTTCCTATAATGGGCCATATTGTAACAGTTGCAATAACTCAACCCTTCCTCTGAGTGCAAAAACAGCTATAAAAAAATCTATAAACTAATGAGCATAATGAATCTCAGTAAGCTTTATACATTAAAACAGGTGGTGAACTGCATTTGGCCTGCAGGCTATAAATTGCTGACCCTTGCTATAGTTGAAATTAAGCTTTGAGGTATCTAACTGGGTGTGGGTTAGTAGAAAAATATTCTTATCTTAAAAATAAAAGTATTAGGTATATTTATGAGCTTAAATTTTTTTATACAGCTTTTCCTCTGCTGATTTCAAAATAAATGTTCTAAAGCATAGGTTTCAGATGTCAGTACTGGGTCTCAATAGAAATTATTTCTCCATGTTAATAGTTACACTGACCTTTAATATAATTGGTTTTAGAAATCCCATAATAAACAGAATAAAGAACAAAAATAATTATTAAAGAAGTTAAATACTCATTGGTCTCAGATTATAACACTGAGCTTTGTGAGAAAATATTTTCTGAGGTTAATATTTTTTACTGGCCTTTAAGAAATTTAGACAGTATCTATTTTATTCTACCCCTGAAGTATGAAATATGAACATCTTATTTCCAAACTGTGATAGTATGACACTCTGGAAGAAAATTATACTTCTCTAACACATTAGACATGAGGGTTTCTTTGACATGACACATGAATGTAATTACCATATGCCACTTCTAAGCATATAATTTAAGAGTTGTTAGGTGATTCTGCCATTGCTCTTTGCCCTCTGTTATGAGACTATTATCTCTCAGGTAGAATATGCTCCTCTAGCCTAGATCTCAAAAATAAACATCTGAAGCAAAGTCACTGCTGACCTAGAGCCTAGCATGTAATGAAAGGAAAAAATAAATTAATTGTTGTAACTTACTAAAGTTTGCAGGATGTTTGTTGCCATAATATAGTCCATTGAAAGTTGATATAAAAATTGCTTACAGAAATTGGTTGATAGACAAATGAAAATTCTAAAACTTATAAGATTGAAATTAGAACCCTGCAGTAGCTAGCAAGGAATTTGCTATCATAGGCTGGAAAAATGATGATCTCTGTTGCATTTTTAGGAAAGATTTGCTAAAACCATTCTTGCCACTATGCCAGGCACATGTTAGTTGCTAAATAAATAAGTAATGAATTAGTGATTTTAAGGTACTTCTTTTTCTCATTGAACATGTTGAAAGTTAAGATGGTGTCTTACTACCATTGATATCCTGGTGGCAGTTGTGACACAGCTGTTGCCTATGCATGTGCAAACTGGGTCATATGATGCAGGATTTTTCTTGTTCACTATACCAGCCTAGAACTCCAGCCAGTGCCATCCCCCAACCCAGGCCTCTCTTGGTCTCAGGTCTGCCACTAGAGGCACCCTGACCACTCGACTCAGCTGTTATAGCTTTAACCCAAGTTCGGCAATTCCTGAGCTCTTGTCCCATGCTGAAGAAGAATGTGGATATATTGAGAGTTGAAGGGTGAGAATGGGTGAAGAAAAATTTTGTTTACCCACAGAACAGCTCTCATTGGAGAGAAGATGTGAGGGTTGGTTCCTCACGCCCACAGTTGGGTGGTATCTCTTTCAGTGTGGTTGGGTCTGGGGCTATTTATGGACTCAGAAAGGGGAGTGCATGTTGACTGGTTTGTGAGTATGCATAAAAGATTAAAGTGGAGACAGCACTTAAAGATGAGCATGATAGAGTAGAAAACAAATTAGGAAAGAGTAGGTATATGTAAAGTAGGTGAAAAGTGGGAATCAGTCAGAAGAAAGTGCACAAAGCGGGAAGAGAAGTTCTCAATCTGGTCCAAGGATTTGATTTGTAGCTTTGCTTTAAGGCTTTAAACTGTCTTTGGCCTGGAGGTAAGGTTCACCAGGGACCCACCCTTATCTGCCTCCTGCCACTATCAATAGCTATTTGTATTGTTGTCACTTCAATTGTTTATAGTAGTCCACTCTTCAGTTTTACTTTCTGTAGTTTTAGTTATCCATGGTCAACCATAATCCAGAAATAGATGAATACAATAAAATAAATTTTTTTTAAAAAAAAGCTAGGGAATTTATTTACATAATTTTATTTTAGTATGTTGTTATAAGTAATATTTAGCATTTTATTATAGCAAATGGTTGTAATTGTTCTATTATTAACTATTGTTATTAATATCTTACTGTGCCTTATTTATAAATTTAACTAAATAATAAAGAAAATAAATCATATGTATGCATGTATAGAAAAAACATAATATACCATGGGGTTCAGTACTGTCTACATTTTCAGGCATCCACTGGGAATCTTGGAACATATTCCTTGTGGATAAGAGGAGCCAGTTGTACTTGAAAGATAGTATACTGAATAAGACAGTGGCTCCAGGCAAAATTATTGTGAACGAGAATGGTACTAACAGATGTTTATAACTATTGGTTGTATAAATAGTTATTTATGTTTACGATATCTCATAAAACAGATTTTTATAACTATTGGTTGTATAAATAGTTATTTATGTTTACGTTATCTCATAAAACAAGGATAAAAGAGGTGACCCCAGAAATGGTTGGCTCAATGGCAACTATGGAATAGAATCCAGAAATTCTAAGATTAAGAAATTCTAAGATTAACAGGGTGAAAGTGTTAATGTTGTCTCATATCTAACTAGTAAAAGATAAATAGGAGAATTACTTAAATAAAAAGTAAAATTTTTAAATAGCTGTGAAGCAGTTCTTTTCCTGGCGTTAACACCTCTGAATTTTTTAAAATAGTGCCTAATAACACACAAAATTGACAAACTAGCTTGAGGAAAAAAATCTAGGGGTGTGTGTCTCTCATTAATATCTAATAAAATCATGGTATTTGTAAGATATCTAGAGAGCGAAAATAATTATGGATATGGTTTTGACATATGCTACTGATTGATTGGAAGCAAGGAGATTAAGACAAAATTTGAGAGGGTTGTATTTGCCAAAGAGCTATCCACCTGAATAAAATGCTGTGCTGGCTTGGGACTTACAACACATTCTGAGCCTCTAAACTTTTATGGACAGGAAGCAGGATAAGAAAATTGCTCAGCACCCCACGTTGGCGTATTTTCTAGTACTTTCTCCCTATGTACCCAATAATTATAATGGAAGAGTCAGGGATACTCCAAGAGTAAGCCAAGAACCATGCAGATCAATACACTTTAAAGCTGTCCCAAGAAACAGTTAAGCTATCTCAAGGAAGAATTTCTTTATATGGTTAAATAAATATTTCCCACATTTTAATTAATTTTGCTTAGCTAAGTGTTTGAATGTTCAATAAGCCAGCGACTGCCAATGTGCAGCACCTCTCATTCTTTCTTTCTTTCTTTCTTTTTATAAACCAGTGTTTATGGCAGATTTCCTGTCAGCGTTTCACCAGTGTATGCTGAGTGCCTGAGCTGCAGATAATGAGCTTTTTAATTTACAGATATTCAGATTCGGAAGGGTCACATAGAAACCAACATATAAACTGCAATGAGATCCTGGACTTTTAGCCTTTGGCATGACTAGATGGGACTTCTAGGAGTGTATCTCAGCTGAGAAAGGAAGGAAAATATCTATTTGTTACAAAAGGAATATGTTATTTGTGACCAGGTCATATAGTTGGACCAAATACTTTTTGTAGTCCCTATAATGAGATTATCTTTCTCCAATATCATCAACAAGCTGGGTTATGGCCTTGATTTGGCCAAGGGAGTTTGAGTAGAAGAAACAAATGCTAGTTTTGAGCGGGAGCTTTCACATTGGTTCACCATTGCTCTTTTCCATGTGCACTGAGACTAGCATGGTGTTCCTTTGGCCTTCACCCAAGAATAAAAAAGCAGTCTCATGTTGCAGTGACAGCTGAGAAATAGCCAGCATTTGGGCTGAAAGCTACATATCATTAGGCATTTCCCTTCTACCGTGCCTAATATTATGACAGTTATTAAAAAAAACATGAAATCTAACAAACGGTAACAACATTAATTATACTGGAAATTTGAATTGGTTTGTAGTTTTTGCAGGCCTACTATAAATGGAGGGATTTGCTTATCAAAGTCACCCAAAACAGAATCATTATATTAAAGGATATAATAAGATCTGTGTTACTAAAGGAATCACTGAATCAGACATGTGTATGATTTATTGCTCATAAAATCTAAGACAGAAATAAATTTTCAAAAGGAATTTCCTTTTTAAAACTTTATCATTTTTGCATTCTTGTCAAGGATTACTAAGAAAATAAGGTTGTGTTTGCTTCTTTTTGATTTTTATTTTTCATTTAAATCTGGGCTGCATAAAAACACACAATCACTTTCATTCTTTATCTAATTGCTTAAAGTTAAAGCTGTTCTATGAATCTGAATTATTGAATAATTAAACCTATTTAGAGCTCTAAAGGAAGGTAATGCTAACAGTTAATTGGTGTTTTCTCCTTCTATTTAAAACTTTACCAGCCATTCACTTTAAAATACTCACATTAAGATGACTTTGAAGCTATAATAAACCCTATTTTTAATAAATATGGTTTATACATAAAAACCCTAAAAATATGTTTTTAGAGTACATGCAGGAAAATAAATCCCAATAAATGTAATCTAAACAATTACATACATAGAACTGTTTGCACAATTACTTTTTATTTTCTAATTTTCTATATAGTTTCAGGATGTGAGTTGCATCACAGCTCTTAGATATTTGAAAGGTAACAAAAATAACCTTTTTATATCAATAGGACTTAAAAAAATAGGATAGAGGCTGTATGAATAACTTTCCCCAAAATGTTCTGCAAAGATGCAATTAGAAATATGCTAGCCTGGGTTAATGTTATATTTATTTATAGCCTAACGAGTGCAGTCAAATTTCCTCTACTTACATATGTGTCTTCATCTTTGCTGTTCAACTATCTACTTTTAGTTCTTTTTTGTTATTAAGTCTTTTTCTGAAAGGTAATATTTTGGCAATATAACATATTTTTTAGTGATCAGGTTTAAAATCCAATTAAACAAGAAGCTGAAGCACACTGATGCTCTACTACAGAGAAATTTATCTTGAAGATTTATGCCATGAAACTCATAAATAGCTTCTTCTAGGACTTCTCATAGCTGAAAGTAGTATTGTATCATATCACATTTGTGTGTGTACTGAATCCAAACTTCTGTCAAGATGAAAAGAAGCTATTAATGGCAAATTTTTAAATCATATTACCTTTATAGTAAATTCTTGTATTTACTTGCCTGCCTATTGAATACCATTTATATCATATTTTTGCCGTTTTATTATTTTTTTTTAATGTGATTACTCTCATTTAAGGCATGTAAGGTAACGTACATTACTTTTTACTGTTTCATTTCACTGTCAGATGATAGGGTACAATGATCATCTCTAAATAGTCTTTCTTTTAGATTTGATTTAGATAGGAGAAACATGAATAATTTATAATAGAATACAAACTTGATGAAACAGTTTTAGCTATTCCTTCTAGAAGGTGATAAGTATGTTATAAAGCAAACACTAAAAATAAATACTTATTAAAACCACATACCAAGCACTATTATATTAAAAGTTGGTTAGGTGTTTATGTTTCATTTTACATATTTAAATGATTACCCTGAAACCTTCCAGCTCATCAAAAATAGGAAAAGGTAAATGAGACAAAGACCGAAAGGAAAATGGCAGTATTGTATCTGTCTTTAAAAGAAATAACTTCAGCACGTTCAAGGTAAAACATATGGTGTCAAAATTATTTTTTCCAGCAATCACAATGTCTTAACATCATGACTTCATTTTTAGTGAGTGTTTCAAGGTTAATAAATCTTGGCTTAGATGTGTATTCTACAAGATTGAAAATACTTACCCACATTGTATAAAAATATCCATGAAGTTTTATTTTCAAATAAAGTCAAAATTAAATTATTTACAGGGAAGGAAACAATACAAAACAGAAACAATGTTTAAAGAGTCATGAAGTAAAAACCCTTTACAAAAACTTGTCCTGAAAGCATGCTCACACAACCGAGAAACGAAATTTATTACCAGTGCTTATTCTACTTTCAAAGAATCACACCTCTAAGGGGTTATTGAAAATCATTGTAGATAAATTAGGTGTTTTTGAAAAGAATATAATGACATAATACTAAATTTACAGATTCTAAATTTGATATTAAACTGTATTTAAAGTAATTATTGCAACATAATCTTTGATCTATCAATTCCATTTTGCTTTTACTTAGGAGGTTTGAATCTTTAATAAAAGTATTATGAATTCATTTCCAATAGTAATTAAATGTTTGTTCAGTAGTTGAGTTACATAATTTCATTAAAATTAAGATAAAAATATTGCAAAGACATTCATATATTGCCATTGATTTTCACACACACACACACACACACACACACACACACACCCCTGATTCTGTTCTTTTTATACAATTGTAAGCCCAAATAGATCAGTAGAATAGTTTTGTTCTTATCTATATTGCTTGAAATACTTACCATGCTTGAATTTCAGCTATTAAAACTTAAAGAAACTGTTTGTTTACCTCTAACTAACTTACATAAATAAATCTGAGATTTCAGAAATCAAACTCTGAGGCCTCATTAAGACTTTTTAATAATATGGACATTTATTTTAGAGTAAATCAATGAAATGCTATTAAAAATAACAATAACAACAACAAAAATCTTTAAGACGTGTTTTTTATCTGAATAGTAGCTGAGAGAGAAAATTAAACTCAGTAGTTAATGACAATCTTTGGGGTGGTTGAACAGAATATGGTTCCTTCCTTTGGAAATTGAATAAAGCATTGTAAAATTGAGCCTACATCCAAATAACTAAATAAAGCATGTGGTTCAGGAGCTCAATAAATACTGAAGTTTTAACTTCAGCATATCAATTTTTTAGCTTCCCTTTCTAAAGTTTGGTATAATCCAAGGATTGAAATTCAAAGTCACTTCTAATTTAGTTCTTTCTGGAGAATGAGTGAGATTTGGTACTCTCACTTACATTTATGTCAGGCTGTTGGGAACTTGTGTGTCCTTCATGCTAAATATTACTCCCTTAAGAGAGGGAAAAAGGTCTCTAAAACACACAATATCTAGCCTGTTGTAATTTGTGAAAACAATGAAAATAATAATCAGAGTGTAGAAGCAGAGACTATGCCTACTGCCTCAGTTTCCTTCTATATCCTCTATTAACCTAAGTAAAAGGATATTTTGAGAAGGATCTGGTTTCTGGCTGTGTTAACATAAACCCTGAGTTGTTAGTCTACCATTCAGTGAAATGCTAGATCTTAAGGATACGGTCAGCTGCTTCAAAAATAAGGTAAAATAAAATTAAAAATCTCCAATGTACAAATAATTTTGACAAGTGCTGCACAGTGATTTTCCTTCCTGGAGAAGCACAATGATTCAATATTTTAAAGGCTTTCAGAAATCCCCTTCTAAAAAACCTAGCGTCTCCCAAACAGACATAACCATGGGAAACTTGTACAAGGAGTATGTTTAAAATTGGAGGAACTGGTATTTTCTATATATTTTTTTTAAGTTCCAGGTTACGAATGCAGGATGGGCAGCTTTATCACATAGGTAAATGTGTGCAATAGTGATCTGCTGCATCTATCAACCTATCACCAAGATATTAGTTCAGCAAAAATGCATTAGCTCTGTTTTCTGATGGTCTGCCTCCCCCTTCCTGCAATAGGCCCCCGTGTGTAGTTTTCCCCTCCCTGTATCTGTGCATTCTTATTGTTCTGCTCCCACTTATAAGTGAGAAGATGTGATGTTTAGTTTTCTGTTCCTGTATCAGTTTGGTGAGGATAATGGCTTCCAGCTTCATCCATGTCCCTGAAAAAGGCATGATTGTGTTCCTTTTTATGGCTGTATAGTATTCCACAGTGTGTGTGTGTGTGTGTGAGTGTGTGTGTGTGTATACATATATATATATATATCACTTTATATATATATATATCACTATATCACCATATATATCTCACTATATCACCATATATATATATATATGTATTACTATATCACTATATATATATATACACACACACACACACACACATACAGGTATTGATCGACTTACGACCTATGAAACTTATGACCATTCGACTTTATGACCACAATCGCTAGCCACAACTGCTCCGCATCTGGCAGCGCAAACGTTGCCCAGCTGGGTGTACGACAGTGCGGACCAGCTTCCAGCAGCACTACCATCTCCGTGTGCAAGCCTACTCAACTTACGACCAAATCGTGTTACAACTAGTCTGTTGGAACCAATCGTGGTCGTAAGTCGAGCAGTAGCTGTGTGTGTGTGTGTGTGTGTGTGTGTGTGTGTATGTGTGTGTGTATATAACTTTGTTATCTAGTCTATCATTCCTGGGCATTTGGTTTGATTCCATGCCTTTGCTATTGTGCATAGTGCTGCTATGAACTTATGCTTGCATGTTTTGTTATAATAGAATGGCGATTTCTGGGTGAAATGATATTTCTGAGTTCTAAGGTCTTTGAGGAATTGCCATACTGTGTTCCACAATGGATGTACTAATTTACATTCCCATCAACAGTGTAAAAGCATTTCTATCCCTCCGCAGCCACGCCAGCATCTATTTTGATGGTGAGGGGCATGAGATGGTATCTCATTGTGGTTTTGATTTGCATTTCTATAATGATCAGTGATGTTGAGCTTTTTTGCATACGTTTGTTAGCCACGTAAATGTCATTGCAGACACAAACAAACGGTAAAATATTCCATGCTCATGGATGGGAAAAATCAATATTGTGAAAATGGCCATTCTGCCCAAAGTAATTTATAGAATCAATGCTATTCCCATTAAACTACCATTGATTTTCTTGACAAAATTAAAGAAAAACTATTTCAAATTTCATATGGAACCAAAAAAAGAGCTCATATAGCCAAGAAAATCCTAAGCAAAAAAATCAAAACCAGAGGCATCATGCTACATGATTTAAACTATACTGCAAGTCTACAGTAACCAAAACAGCATGGTACTGGTACAAAAACAGACACATAGACCAATGGAACAGAATAGAGGTTTCAGAAATAAGAGTGCATATCTACAGCTATCTGACCTTCAACAAACCTGACAAATACAAATAATGGGAAAAGGATTCCCTTATTTAATAAATGGTGCTGGGAGAACTAGCTAGCCATATGCAGAAAATTGAAATTAGACCTCTTCCTTACACCTTATGTAAATATTAACTCAAGAATAATTAAAGACTTAAAAACCCCAAACTATAAAATCCCTAGAAGAAAATCAGGCCAATACCATTGAGGACATAGGCATAGATACAGTCAAAAATCTCATGATGAAAACATCAAAAGCAACTGTATATATGTCTCTCACAGTTTTCTATCCAGTCTATCATTCATGGGCATTTGGTTTGATTCCATGTCTTTGCTATTGTACATAGTGCTACTATGAACTTATGCTTGCATATTACTTTATAATAGAATGATGAAATACCATTTTGTCCAGTAATGCGATTTCTGGGTGAACAAAAAGCAAAAATTTACAAATGGGATCTAATTAAGCTAAAGAGCTTCTGCACAGCAAAAGAAACTATCACCAGAATGAACAGACAACCTACAGAACAGAAGAAAATTTTTGCAATCTTTTCATCAGACAAAGGTCTAATGTATATAGGTCCAGAATCTACAAGGAATTTAAACAGATTTAATCATGTCTTCAACATAATTTACTTTAAGTTTTGGGCCTGCCCTTTTGGCACACAGATAATTAGTATAGCCTCTCTGAAAACAACACCCTTAATATCAGCCAATCATTTTTTAAGTGCATGCTTTTTGTCACTGTGGCCAAAGGGGTGAGTTGAGAAAGAAGTAATGGGCCATAGGTGATGGCCATAGGTGATGTTATTTTTAATAACACACTTTGTTATTAAAAAATACTTCTTATTAAAAAATTTTAATAACACTTCTCATTATTAAAAAATAATATATTATTCTTTATAGCTATAGTATCTATAAAAATTATACTCTTTTCCAAGTTCTATTGCAGTTTAATGCAATGGGAACCAAGTAAAGTTCTACTTTTCATGTGAATTTATATTGTGGTAAAGGAAATAGATGTAAATAATATGACCACACGATTAAGTGCAACTGGTAAGCATGGTTGACATTTATGAAGTTAGATAAGAGAATCTGGCATTGTTGGGCCCAGGGATAGAGGACTGTAGGGAGTAGACAGCAGTGATTGAAATTATCAGCATTTATTTTTCCCCTGAAAAATGATTTGTTTTACTGAGATCAGAAGAAACAGTTGTTTTTAATTATTGTAGTATAAACTACATGAGAATGGAGGACAAAATTATAGATTAAACCTACTAAAAACTGCTTTTCTTTTATAACCCCTGAATGAGTTTTTAATCAAGAAATCAATAATTCCTTATGGGATCTAAATATGAGCCTAATAAGGCCAGGGGAAATATGAAGGTCAATAAGATTTGGTCTCTGTTTCAAGGAACTTGCAAGTTAGTAAAGGCACTAAAATGTATATACATAAAAGATATGTTAGTGTTCATGGATACTACATTTGGAAATACACAATATCACACAGGAGCTGCAAAAACCCTTAAAATGATTTACTAAATCTTAGAAGCAGCCGGCTTGCAATTGTTCAGGTTCTCACTTATGCCTGACAATTGATTATTGATGGGATGTGAAGACCTCACCCAGATGTTTAAAATACTTCCTGAGGAAAGCATACTTATGTACTATTTCCCTGATGATGTATATTGTACCTTCCTTCTCCCTGTGACACAAATTCTATTTAGTTAAAATTCTAAATGGATTATTTCTAGCTATAGAAAATGTATTCTAGAAGGTCATTACTGACATGTCTTTCAAAGTATTGAGATTTACACACACGTTTACCTATGTAACAAATCTGTGCTTACATTCCAGAACATTAAATAAATAATAAATAAAACAATATTCATTAACATAAAAATATCAAATCATAAAAATATCAAATAGACTGGGCATGGTGGCTTATGCTTATAATCCTAGCACTTTGGAAGGTCTAGGTTGGCACATCACTTGAGTCCAGAAATTCTAGACCATCCTATGCAACATGGCAAAACTCTATCTCTACAAAAAATTTTAAAAATTATGATTTATGAAATCATGATTGATTATCCTTAAAGAATGATATTGTTCCACAATTCTTCCTTAAGTATTCTCTGGTACTTTAGACTTTAAAGACATTTTTCAGGATTCTAAATTATCTTCTTCTTAATGATTACTGAGAAAGAAAATATGATCTCTCTTTGATTTTCACTCTGATTTCATTTTTAAAATTTTTGCTACATTAACTTGTATTTCAATCATTAATGGCTATTTTATTATTCTTTATTCAGAAATGTATAGAAAAGACATATTTTTGTGGTAAAACGGATCAATTAACTAGTCAGTTTGATAAATGTTAAAAGATTAGAAATTTAGATTACTTAATCAATGCTACTTTAAATTCTCTACGGAATAGCAAGACAGGGTCCTATGGACACAGTTAAACAGTTTTTAAGGAAGGTCCTTAATGAACAAGTGAACTGTAATATCATTTCCAATCTGTGCATTTCTGATGGAATAGTCATCACAAAAATATCAAATGGGCTGGGCATGGAGGCTCATGCCTGTAGTCCTAGAACTTTGGAAGGTCTAGGTTGGCACATCGCTTAAGCCCAGGAGTTCCAGACCAGGCTATGCAACATGGTAAAAACCCTGTGTCTACAAAAATAAAAAAATTTTTGCAAACTGGTGGAATGCACCTGTAGCGCCAGCTATTCTGGTTGCTGAGGTTGGAGGATGGCTTGAGCCCAGGGAGGTCAAGACTGCAGTGAGCCATGATTGCATCTCTGCACTTCAGCCTAGGTAACAGAATGAGACCCTGTTTCAATAAATAAATAAATAAGTAAATAAAAATTTATCAAAATCTTGTTCAAGTTGCTGATAAAGAATTGCAATTTTAGTATCTTTTTTTTACTTTTTTCTATCATTATAGTAACATGTTGATCTCTTTAATTATAAATCAAGAATGTTAGTTTTAGCACTCCCTGAATATTTATATTTAATTTATTTATTTATTGCAAATGACATTGTTATTTAGTCTAGTACTGCTAGTTTAGTTTTAGTTTTAATTTTTTTCTGACTGGAAAGGTTTTAGAAGTGTATTTATTTTTTCTTGTTTGAACAAGTCCCAAACTGTATAGGTATGGTTAGTGATATATATTGTAAAATAATTTTTTGTCTTAGTTTTAAATATAGGGCTTCACTATGTGGGTCAACTAATTATTCCTTATGAAGGTTTCTAAATGAAAAGATGACTAGTACATTTAAATATTATATATATATTTTTTTTTTCTGCAAAAATTACATGGTCTGCTTGAGCACATTAACAAGTTCAAAGGTATTAGAGCTATCATACGGCTTATTCTTCACCACACATAAATTTTCCAGTTCTTTTTTTCTTGTTTATAATTTATAAAAGTCTGCAAAGTTAGCAGAAATAAAGCAACTTAAGAAAAGTAAAAAGCTAGTTAAAAAAGAAAATGTTGGGCCACGTTTGACCGACCATTAAAATAATGTCTTTCAAGTTTGAGTATTAGCTTAGCCACAGTAGAAATTCCATTTTGTTTATATAGATTCAGTTCTACATTTCTTATTCTTTTCTCCTTTTTCTTTTTCTTATTCTCCTCCTTCTTCTCCAATTTTTACTTAAATAATTGATCAAGAATTGCACCAACATTTAAAGGAAATGAATCTAACTTGGAAATATGAATGATCAGCACTTCCTAAGAGCTGAGGGAGTCAAGAGATGTTTTAAAAATTATACTATGTGGTGCAATTTAAAGGATAACAATACTTTGTAATAAAAAAAAAAGAATGAATATTCTGGTTGGATATATAATGGAAATCTCCATAGAGAATACTGCATTTAAAATAGATTTTTAAAGTGGAAGAGGCTTTTGGTAGTCAAACAGAAGATTTAGGTTGTTTGCTCATTGTGTGACAATATATGAAGTTGGGAAAATGCAGGGCATATCTATATATCTATCATTGAAATGATTTGCTTAACATTATTTCTCAGTCGACATTTAGTAGGGTGCATCAGCAGAAACTGAGGCATATAAGAACCTCATATGAGTTAGCACTTTTTTCAAAAGTACTGTGTTCTCTCTTGGGTATAGAGATATATGATGATTTTGAGTTTGGAAGTCCATAAACAGAGCAAGAAGGAAACCACTATATGATTTTTTAAATAAATCTTAAAATTTTCACAGTTTAATATTCTTCAAATTGATTATCAAGTCATTGATAGAACCAGCCAAATTCAGCTCCAGGAAACTGAAACTATTCTATCCACCTTAATGGAGAATGTTTAAGTACATGGAGTTTCTTTCTTTTTTTTTTAAATTGCATTTTAGGTTTTGGGGTACATGTGAAGAACATGCAAGATTGTCGCATAGATACACACATGGCAGTGTGATTTGCTGCCTTCCTCCCCATCTGGCATTTCTCCCATGATACCTCTCCCTAACTCCCCACCTCACGGTGTCCCTCCCCTATGTCCCCCTGACAGACCTCAGTGTGTGATGCTTCCCTCCCTGTGTCCATGTGTTCTCATTGTTCAACACCCACCTATGAATGAGAACATGTGGTGTTTGATTTTCTGTTCTTGTGTCAGTTTGCTGAGAATGATGGTTTCCAGGTTCATCCATGTCCCTACAAAGGACACGAACTTACAAAAGCATTTGGAGGACAGGAAGAGGCATACTAGTCTGGCTTTCCAGAAATTACTCAAGTGCTCCTCAAGGTGCTCTAAGAGAACTGGTACTAAAAAGCCAGGCTTCATGGGACTGCTGCTGAAAACTTTGACTCAAAAGTCATCCCACTGTCCCAAGTCTAGAAATTAAACCACCTCTACCCTATATGCTCAATGTTCCACAAGGCTAATAACTGGGACACAGCTGAAAGAACATCGACTATTTCAATGTTTGTATACATCATCAGCAAATGACAAAGCCTTGTATTTCCCTTTTTATGCCTTTCAAATCTCATATGAGTGCACCAAATTGGAGGAGTACCTCGGCTCACAAAGCTGTACCACCCAGGAAGGCACAATCAACGAAAATTATGGCAACTCAACATATCCACCACATATTTGCTTTTTCTTATATATCTTTTATATGTATATATGCATTCTAAACATATTCATCCCTTTAAGATTGTTCATATAGATGAAACTGTTTTAAACTGGAATGTTGAGCTAGACTACATACCTTGTGAAGTCAAACTTTGAAATTCATTAACTGTGTCTTCCTCAAAATGTGAAAGTCATAGAGTTTAGGAATTACTTGTTCCTTGGGATTGGAAATTAATAGTCATCTAAGGTGTTATTTTCCTTAGGAAAATCTGCAACTCACTTGAATTCTTTTCCAGGTTACCTAATGGAGACATTTCAAATTGCCTTGTATTCAATTCTTTTGGTTCATAAAATTTCTATTAGAGTCGGTTTATGCATTGGAAGCATTTTCATTTATCAAGGTCCCATTCTTCTTTTGATTATTCCTACTTCTTTTTCTCTCTCTAAATCCATGCCAAACAGCAAGATAGTAATTCAGGACAAATTGAGACAACAAACATTCCATCGACTAATATATTTGTGGTGCCTTCAGATACGTGAATTGTCCAATAGTTCATTCTATCACCACAAAATTTGGAATGTAATGAAAATTTTGAAATTTAATGGTACTTTATTATAATATATAAAACTATGTATGAATTATAATATTTTCCTCCACTTCATTTTCTACACTCATGCTTTTTGGACTGTACCTTTTTTGCCTCATTTTTGATTTAAGACCTTGTTCTTAAACTTTAAAATATTGTTCCTGGCACTGTGGCTCACGCCTGTATTCCCAGCACCTTGGGAGGCTGAGGCGGGAGGATCACTTGTGGTCAGGAGTTCAAGACTGGTCTGGCCAACATGTTGAAACCTCATCTCTACTAAAAATACAAAAATTAGCTGGGTGTGGTGGCACATGCCTGTAATCCCAGCTATTCAGGAGGCTGAGGCAGGAGAATCACTTGAACCCAGGAGATGAAGGTTGCAGTAAGCCATGGTTGCTCCACTGCATTCCAGCCTGAGCAACAGCATGAGACTCTGTCTCAAAGATAAAATAAAATAAAAATATATACATACACACACACACACACACACACGTACACACACATATATATATATGCATTACATGCACACACATATATACACGCATATATATACATATATGTGTGTATACACACACACACACACACACACACACACATATATATATATATATATAATCGCTCAAACTCAGTTCCCAAGCAGAGCTACAGACAATAAAGAAGTTTGCATACACATCTCAGAAATCTCCCTTACCAATATTGACACCAACTGGTGTTGATCTCTCCCTTAAAACACTGTTATATTTGTATTTTTCTCTCTAAACTTCAGTACCAGAGATTTGGTCTTAATGACTCTTTAAGCTCTTTCTGTTTTCTTAGTTTTCAGTTTCTGTACATATGTATCTATTTCGAATTTTCTCTGCTTGTCTTTTCTCTGCCTCTGCCTCTCTCTCTTTGATTCATGTTGCAAATCCTTGTCAATAGTAATCCTTATCAAATATCACATTCTGACATCTCTATACCTAATAATTTTGAGTAGTTTTTGTTCTTCATTGAATGAAATCGTGGACTTACAGAAGCCTTATATTATAATCTTCAAATTATGGATTTATAGAAGAGACACCTTAAAATGTATCCTTCATTTTCGTTTTACACATGAAGAAATAAACCCCAGGGAGATTAAGTGATTTTTACATCAGAGCACTCAGTGCCTTCTGTATACCCATTCATTCAGCTTTCATCAAACATTTATGCAGTATTCAGACCAATTTAAAAAGGAATCATACGCTTCCATCTTGATCTCCCCTGTGCAAGCAATTTTGATTGGATGGATAAATGGATGGATGGCTAAATGTGAAATATTCTAAAAATCTACAAATTGTAAAAATCTTCTATTCTAAATCAGCAATAGAAGAGCCTCCTAAATTTCAAAATAGAAGACACTTAGGTTTGAACTCTTGCTTGTAAAACTAAGCCAGATTACCAATTTTCAAACCACATTTGTATAGCAAATTGCCCTTACATATTTCATGTTAGTTTAAACAGTTTAGTGGAATTAAGGGGGTAATGCCCTTCAAGCCAAATTTTGTGCTTCCACCTCCCATGATGAATCCCATGTTGCCCCGCAAAGAGATATATTTACAGCAAACATTGCCAGTAGTCATTTATACAACATAGATTTATTGAGCAATGGATAGAAGATTACCAATCTTGTGGAGCTTACAATTATAACATGGAGGCACAGACAATAAACATAATACATAAAACATTTAATATATTATGTTAGATGGTGATAAATGCTAAAAGAATAACAAAAGCATAGTAAAGTAAACTTGCTTTGATCCTCTGCATAGGTCATGGAGACAGATTATAGCATTACTGTGGAGCCAGCCTTACTGATAAGGTAGGATAACAGAGTCTTGAAGGAATAAGATAGTGTTTCAAGCAGAGAGCAGGATTGAACAAAGCCTTGAGGCAGCAGCTTATATGTAGTAGTTGAAGAAAAAAGGATGTCAGTGTGGTTAGAGCAAGGGAGTATCTCAGGAGAAGGGTGAGAGACATAGAGGTGAGGAGGAAGCTCATCGTGAGCCTTACAGAGGATTTTAAGGGCTTCAGCTTTGACTTTGAGTGAAACAAAACGTTAATTCAAGACTTTTAACAGAGCTCCTTCCTGCTTTTGTAGCATTTATTATGTTGTTCCCTCATTCAGATATTCCATTCACTCATTTTACATAAACACATAACACACTTTGAAAGACTGAGAAAATTAAGTTATCTCAGTCAATAAGCTTGAATAAAAAGAAAAATTGAATAAAGAAATTAAACTGGTAAAAGGTAAGAATTTGGGATCAAAGTGAGATATTGAAGTTCATGATTTCTGAAGAAAAAAATCATTCCAGAGATTACAATTTTTTCCCTGTAGCGCTTCACATTTGAACTTGCATTGAAGTGGTAACACCTGCATTACGCGTACTCTCAGGTGTGACTGAATCTTGTCTCTTCTTCTGTTTTCTTATATTTACATAGTTGGTACATTTAATTTAGTCAAATTTAACTCACTACGTTTCTGAGGGTATGGACTATGATGATTAAGAAGAGCTCCAGTCTTAATGTCAGTCTGCATATTTTCAAATTTTAACTTTACAACCTATTGGCTATGTAACCTTGGTAGATTACTCAACTACCCTGGGCTCTGTTTCCTAATCAGAAAATTGTGCATAATTATAGTATGTATTTCATAAGATTTTATGAAAATAAAATGAATAAATCTGTGTGGAGTGCCCAAAACAGTTCATTTCTTTGGTTATAATCAAGACATCGCTGAAATAGGTGACCCAGATACTCCTGCCATGTGTGATGTAAGAGATTCAGAACTTTCCTGAGAAGTAGCTTCTTTCTTCATGATATTTTAACCTGTTACTTAATTATAAGCTGTCTAATCTGTGGCCTAACCTCCAATATGCATATTATAAATATTCAGTTTTCTCAGGTTATATGCTCCAATAGAGTAGGTGTGTGTTAAATAAATCAGTAAATAAAACATGTATAAATATTCATATTATATACATTAACATATTGTATGCATTTATTTATATGTTCACACATATTGGCATTTCAAAGAAAGTGTAGATCAGATATACATTAGATTTCTATTTGATTGCTTTATTTCTTTGTTGATTGTTCATGGGCTAAATCATATTTTTGCTTCTGAGTATCTTTATGTGATTCTTTGAGTAATACTCTGGATATCGGAAATAAACACTAAGCTGTAGTTTCAAACTTAGGTCTTTGGTTTCTTAGATACACTTTAATTTTTGTTCCTTATAAGCTACTTACTCTGTCAGGGTTCTTGCCCTTGAAATTAGTCACAAGATGTTTTCAAGTAGACATTTTACTGCTTTGTTTCTTTTTATACTTAATAATGAATTTTTCTAGGGAGTTCTAGCAGCAATGTTTCCTCCCCTCAGCCCTTCATACTATAATTGCATAATATCTTCAAAAGCATCTTCCCAATAGAGTTAACAACTTCCTTTTTTCCCTAAGATCTAGATTCCTTAGGGATATAACTACACAGTTATACATACTCGTATGTATCTGATATTTCTATGTTTCTCATCATAGTTTTCAGATTTTTGAAAGTTTAATTTATCCATTGTGGATCATAAGCAATGACATAAAACTCCCACTATTTATTTTTGCCATAATTTGGGTCCTATGAGCAGCAATACTTAATAACTTTTCTGGTTCCATTGTAATACAAAAGTTTAAGAAACACAGATTGGCAGGAGAGGTAACATTATGCCTAAAACAGAAAGAGAATGGCAATTGACATTAGATAGCTGTGCCAAATGGCAGACTCTCAATTTTAAGCACCTCTTAATAGCCTCAAAGTTCTTAGCAATTTACCATCGAAGTCATTTCTAGATTTTATTAGCAAGACATCAGGATTTAAATATGTCCTCTGCAAATTTATCAACTGATTAACTTTAAATAGCACATTTATTAAAGCAAATTTAGGTTCAATTTAAATGATATTCGTTGAATGTCTCTAAATAAGAGGAATAAATATGATTATGTACAATTTAATTGATACATATGTTATTTTAAACACTTCCTTAAACCAGTGAGCCTGGTGCTGCATCTTACGTTTATGAAAACTATATTAGTGTATTATTTGGATAGAAGTTCTTTGTAGATTCTGGATATTAGCCCTTTGTCAGATAACACAAAGTGAGTGTTCCATAAATACTTCTAAAAAATTGTATGAGTTCTATCATATGTGTACTCCTTTTTTTTTTTTTTTCTTGAGATCCATTTGCATATGGTTTGTGTTCTTATCCCATAAATACTGTGACCCTAGAACGGACTTATTGCTTATAAACTAAGAATTTTTTTTTAATTTCACAAATTATTCCATAATTATGTTCCTGCATGCATGTGCTACTTTAATGAATATTTATTGAAGATCTACTATGGGTCAGGTACTGTATATGCTTCTAGAAGTCTTTGCCCTCTAGTAGTCTCCTTTAGAAGTTTTTGTTTTTTACTCCAATGTTATGAAAGTTGTGTTTCTGGCATTCCTAGTCGGAATATTAGAGCAAAATATAAGCAAACAAAAAACTTTTCCTGTTTTTATCTTAGTCTTTTCTTTCTGAGTTTTCTTTTGTATTCACTCTAAGAAAGATGCTCAACATCAGTGACAACAAAATTTTAAAAATTCTAAATTATTTCTGTAGTTAGACAGAAAACTCTCACTATTTATTTTTGCCACAATTTGGGTCCTGTGAGCACAAATTTCACTATTCAATAAATTAAAAGGATTTAAATAGAAAGAGTAAGATATGGTTAACCACATGTGTTATTAAAACTGTGTCTAAATTTGAATATCAGTGGAAAAAATTGTTTTCCTGTAGTTTTCATTTTGCATCTTTTTGTCCTTAACATGTATTTGTTATTATTTTCCATCATTTTAATTAACTAGTATGAATTTGTATTGTGCTTTCTATTCATTGTTTATAAATTGCAGTATTTCTCAATTTTAAATGCTTTATGACATTTTAAATTATTAATTTTAATAATAATTTTAAATTATTATTTTAATTTTAATTTTAATTAGTGTTGTAGAGATTGTGGGGCCCCAATAGCGCTTCTTTACTTCTCTCATTGTAACCAATTTTTCAGCTATGCACAAAGACAAGGAGAAACAGTACAATTCTCTGCTCCTCTTGTAGTTAACGGTGGATATGTGTTTAAGATTTGTACAATAGAATGTAACTTGGATATCATGTGTAGCTTACAGAAGCTTCCCTCAAAGACAGCTTTGCATGCTCATTTCCTGTTCTTTATTAATTTCTTCATTCTATTGTTAAAATGTATATGCGTATTTAGAAATTAAGAGTAATATTTTAAAGAATGGATGAGTGGTCCATTCCATGGAGCAAAGCCACCATACAAGCTGTGGACTTGTTAATTCCAGAATAAGCTTCTAATATGTTTAAACCACTGTTATTCTTTCCGCTGATATTCAAATTCAGACACAGTTTTAATAATGCATGTGGTTAAACATATCTTACTCTTTTCTTTCTGGGTTTTCCTTTGTATTCACCCTAAGAAAGGCACTCAACCTCAGTGGCAAAAATTTTTTTTTAATTCTAAATTCTTTATATAGTTATAGGACAAAGATTTAGTGAATGAGAAAAAAGCAAAACCATAAAACACCATCAATTGTTAGAGAAATGAGGAGAGTAAAATGTTGTAAAAGGACAGAATTGATAGTATGAAGTAAGAGCAAATGGATTTGAGAACTGTATGTTGAATTTGCAATTATGAGATCTTTTGTAATCTTCAAATTTGAAATTTAGTATTGCATTACAGTTATTTATCATTGTTCTGTTCATTAGTTTTTAATAAATTTTTGTTTTCTATTCACTATGCTTTATATTGTACATAAATTTGTTAATGGATTTTCTTAATTCTTACAACTTTCACAAAAAATGCTACATTTATTTTTTCCATTGCAATGGTTTACTCAGTGGATTATGCTTTCCCATACCATTGATGTACACTTTGTTTATTTCTAGATAAAATCAAATAATTACATGCATTCATTTACTACTGCTGTTGAAACAAATTACCAAAAACGTAGTGACTTAAAACAACAAAAATATCTTCTTTTGAAAACTGCCTGTTCATAGCCTTCACTCATTTTTTGATGGGGTTGTTTTTTTCTTGTAAATTTGTTTTAGTTCTTTGTAGATTCTGGATATTAGCGCTTTGTCAGATGGGTAGATTGCAAAAAATTTTTTCCATTCTGTTGGTTGCCAGTTCACTCTAATGATTGTTTCTTTTGCTGTGCAGAAGCTCCTAAGTTTAATTGTATCTCATTTGTCTATTTTGACTTTTGTTGCCATTGTTTTTGGTGTTTTAGTCATGAAATCCTTGCCTATGCCTATGTCCTGAATGGTATTGCCTAGGTTTTCCTCTAGGGTTTTCATGATGTTAAGTCTTATTTTAAATCTTTAATCCATATGGAGTTAGTTTTCATATAAGGTATAAGGAAGGGGTCCAGTTTCAGCTTTCTGCACATGGCTAGCCAGTTTTCCCAAAAACATTTATTAAACAGGGAATCCTTTCCCCATTGCTACTTTTTGTCAGGTTTGTCAAAGATCAGATGGTTGTACGTGTGTGGCATTACTTCTGAGGGCACTGTTCTATTCCATTGATCTGTATCTCTGTTTTGGTACCACTACAGTGCTGTTTTGATTACTTTAGTCTTATATTATAGTTTGAAGTCAGGTAGCTTGATGCCTCCAGCTTTGTTCGTTTTGCTTAGGATTGTCTTGGCTAGGCGAGCTCTTTATTGGTTCCATATGATGTTTAAGGTGTTTTTTTCCCAGTTCTGTGAAGAAGATCAATGGTAGCTTAATGGGGATAGCATTGAATCTATAAAATTTTTTTGGCAGTATGACTATTTTCACAATATTGATTCTTCCTAGCCATGACCACGGAATGTTATTCCATCTGTTTGTGTCCTCCCTTATTTCCTTGAGCAGTGGTTTGTAGTTCTCCTGGAAGAGGTCCTTCACGTCCCTTGTTAGTTGTCTTCCTAAGTATTTCATTCTCTTTGTAGCAATTGTGAATGGGAGTTGGTTCATGATTTGGCTCTCTGTTTGTCTACTGTTGGTGTTTAGGAATGCTTGTGATATTTGTACATTGATTTTGTATCCTGAGACTTTGCTGAAGTTATTTATCAGCTTAAGGAGATTGTGGGCTGAGACAATGGAGTCCTCTACATATACAATCATGTCATCTTCAAATAGAGACAATTTGACTTCCTCTTTTTCTAACTGAATACCCTTTATTTAAAATAGCAAAGACTTGGAACCAACACAAATGCCCATCAAGGACAGACTTGATAAAGAAAATGTGGCACATATCCACCATGGAAGACTATGCAGTCACAAAAAAGGATGAGTTCATGTCCTTTGCAGGGACATGGATGAATCTGGAAACCATCATTCTCAGCAAACTGACACAGAACAGAAAACCAAACACCACATGTTCTCGCTTATAAGTGGTTTTTGAACAATGAGAACACATGGACACAGCGAGGGGAGCATTACACACAGGGGCCTGTTGGGGGATGGAGGTTAAGGAAGGGATAGCAGGAGGTAGGGGAATTGGGGAGGGATAACATTAGGTGAAGTACCTAATGTAGATGATGGGGGATGGATACCACAAATCACCATGGCATGTGTATACCCATGTAATACACCTGCACATTCTGCACATGTAACCCAGAACTTAAAGTATAATTTAAAAAAAAAAGGAAAAAAGGAAAGGAAAAAATCCTGAGATATAAACTGTGATTAAAATAGTCAGAAAAGAGTATATTTTAAAGTGAGTGCTTGATTTACTTATGGTTTAGTTAAGGTTCTTACTGGGAATGATATTATATCGTGATGATAAAAGCATATACTAGAACAAGAAGAGTTTAGATATTGTAGAAATACAAAAAATAATGTGACCAGACATGGTGGCTTATCCCAGCACTTTGGGAGGCCAAGGTGGGCAGATCATGAGGTCAGGAGTTCAAGATCAGCCTGACCAACATGATAAAACCCAGTCTCTACTAAAAATACAAAAATTAACTGGGTGTAGTGGTGTGCACCTGTAGTCCCAGCTACCCAAAAGGCTGAGGCAGGAGAATCACTTGAACTGTGGAGACAGAGGTTGCCGTGAGCTTAGATCACGCCATTACACTCCAGCCTGGCTGACAGAGCAAGACTCTGTCTCAAAAATATAATAATAATCGTACATTTATCAAGCTAATGCACCTTTATTGACAGTGAATATATTAATATTGAATGAACTGTGTGCATTTAAGTACTTGGTACTTAAGTTGCTGACATCAACTTAATTTTCTAAATAAAAGTATAAACATGAAAAGCAACAACCACAACAAAAATGTATTATCTTGCAATTCTGTAGGCCAAATGGCCGCATTCTTTTAGGAGTCTCAACATGAGAAGTTTCCTTTTGTTTTCCTGTAAGTAGAGGCTGTCTGCATTTCTTGACTTGTAGACCCATTCTTCCATGTTCAAAGAAAGAAATATTCAGTGGATCCCTTTGTATGTTGTACTTAATATTATTGGACCTACTTTCCTGCTGTTTATTTTATTTTTAAGAGTCCTTGTGATTACACTGGGCCTGCCCCAAAAATCCAGGTCATTCTCCCCATTTAATGTCAGCTGCTTAACAACTGTAATTCCATCTACAACCTTACTTTTCTTTTGTTATATGTAGTGGGGTGAGTGATAGCTCCAAATTATCTATTCAATTGCTACCAACGAATATGACTTTGGAAAATAGTCTTTGCAAATGTTGTTAAGGCTCTTGAGACAAGACCTTTTTGGATTAGAGTAGACCCTAGATTTTTGACAAATGTATTTATAATGCAATAGAAGGAAGAATAGCCTATGTGAAGACAGAGATACACTTTGGACTTATATGGGTCCATCAATCCATTGAGAATGTGTATTAGTCCATTCTCATGCTGCTAATAAAGACATACTTGAGACTGGACAATTTATAAAGAAAAAGAGGTTTAATGGACTTTTAGTTCCACATGGCTGGGGAGGCCTCACATTGAGGAAGGTAAAGGAAAAGCAAAAGCATATCTTACATGGTGGCAGGCAAGACAGCATGTGCAGCGAAACTGCCCTTTGTAAAACCAACAGATCTCATGAGACTTTTATTCACTATCACGTGAGCAGCACAGAAAACCCAATCCTATGATTTAATTATCTTCCACTAGGTCCCTCCCACGACACATGGGGATTATGAAGCTACAATACAAGATGCAGAGATGCAGCCAAACCATATTATTTTGCCCCTGGCCTCCCAAATATCATGTTCTCACATTTTGAAACTAATCATGTCTCCCCAACAGTTCCTCCAAAGTCTTAATTAATTTGAGCTTTATCTTAAAATTCCACAGTCCAAAGTCTCATCTGAGACAAAGCAAGTCTCATCTGTCTACAAGCCCACAACATCTAAAGCAACTAGAGGCTGTCTGCATTCCTTGACTTGTAGACCTGTTACTTCCTAGATACAATGGGAGTACAGGCATTGGATAAATACATCCATTCAAAATAGGAGAGACTGGCCAAAACAAAGGGGCTAAATGCCCTGTGCAAGTCCAAAATTCAATAGGGCACTCATTAAACCTTAAAAATCCGCAATGATCTCCTTTGACTCCGTATCTCACATCTAGATTATGTTGATGCAAAAGGTGGGCTCCCACAGCCTTGGGTAGCTCCACCCTTTTGGCTTTTCAGGGTGCAGTCTCCCTCCTGGATGCTTTCACAGGCTGGCACTGAGTGTCTGCATCTATTCCTGGTGCACATTTCAAGCTGTTGTTAGATCTACCATTCTGGGATCTGCAGGATAGTGCTCCACAAAGCAGTGCCTCAGTGGGGACTCTGAGTGAGGGCTCCCACCCCATGTTTCCTTTCCACACTGCCCTAGCAGAGGTTCTCCACAAAGACCCTGTTGCTGCAGCACACCTCTGTCTGGACATCCAGGTGTTTCCATACATCCTCTGAAACCTAGCTAGTGGTTCCGAAACCTCAACTGTTGACTTCTGTGTACCCACAGGTCCAACACCTGTGGGTGCACAGAAGCAACGGCCTGTGCTATACATAGGCCCCTTTCAGTCGTGGATGAGATGCAGGGCATCAAGTCCCAAGACTGCACAAAGCAGCAAGGCCCTGAGCTTGGCCCAGAAAAACCATTTTTCCCTCTTCTAACCTGCGATGGGAGGAGCTACTGTGAAGAACTCTGAATACCTTGGAGACATTTTCTGCTTTGTCTTGGCGATTAACATTTGGCTCCTCATTGCTCATACAAATTTCTGCAGCCAGCTTGAATATTTTCGCAGAAAATGGATTTTTCTTTTCTGTCACATCATCAGGCTGCAATTTTTTCAAAATTTTTGCCCACTTCCCTTTTAAACACAAGTTCCAGTCCAAACCATATGTTTGTAAATGAATAAAACTGAGTGCTTTTAAGAGCACACAAGTCACATCTTGAAGGCTTTACTGCTTAGAAATTTCTTCTGCCAGATGCCCTAAATCATACCTTTCAAGTTCAAATTTCCACAGATCTCTAGGGCAGGGGCAAAATGCCACTAGTCCCTTTGCTAAAGCATAGCAAGGATCACCTTTGCTCCAGTTCCCGATAAGTTCTTCATCTCTATCTGAGACTCCCTCAGGCTGGACTTTATTTTTCTTATCACTATCAATATTTTGGGCAAAACCATTCAACAAGTCTCTAAAAAGTTTCAAATTTTCCCACATCTTCCTGTATTTTGATCCCTCCAAGTTTCTAGGGAGTTGCAAACATCCCCACATTTTTATATTTTCTTTTGAGCTATTTCTATTTCCTCCAAACTGTTCTAACCTCTGCCTGTTTCAAAATCACTTCCATATTTCTGGGTATCTTTACAGTAGCACCCCACTCTCAGTACCAATTTACTGTATTAGTTCATTCCCATGCTACTAATAAAGGCATACCTGAGACTGAGTAATTTTAAAAGATAAAAAACTTTAACCAACTCACAGTTTCACTTGGCTGAGGAGGCCTCATAATCATGGTGGAAGGTGAAGCAGTAATAAAGGCATATCTTACATGACAGCAACCAAGAGAGTATGTGCAGGGGAACTGTCCTTTATAAAACCATCAGATCTCATGAGACTTACTCCCTATCATGAGAACACAGGTGAAAACCTGCCACCATGGTACGATTACCTCCCACCAAGTCCCTCCCACAACACGTGGGGATCATGGGCATTACATTTCAAGATGAGATTTGGGTGGAGAAACAACCAAACCATATCAGAATGCAGGAAGCCACTAGAAGTTGCTAGGACCCTCAGAGGAAGTTGCCCTACCAATACTTTGATTTCAGACTTCTGGCTTCCAGAACTATCAGCAAAAAAGTTTCAGTTTTTTAAAGATATTAACTTTGTGGTCATATTTTTTGTATGACAGTCCTAGGAACCAATGTACTGTATAATGTAACATATTCACAGGTTCTGCAAATTTGGATTTGGACATCTTTGAAGGCCATTATTTTGCCTATCGTATTATGTAACAAACAATTGTACTGATACTATCATGCAAAATTCTTTTAATTTCAGAGGCCCAGTATATATCAAAAATAGCTCATAACAAATCCAGATTTGTTGCTTCAACCCAGAAAGAATAATAGTAAAGTAATGTTACTTTGCTTTATTAATATTACTGAAAGTTTATAAAAAGATTCAGTGCTATCCATTTAGTTATTTATTGCATTATTACAAACTTCCCTGTGACTTAATGGTTTAAAATTATATCATTTTACTTCCTCATCATTCTGTAGGTCAAGAATGTGGGCAGTGGGATTTGTTGGATTCATTAATTTGGCAACATTCAGGGGATGCCTTGTCTGGTGTGGAGCTTCTAAAACTTCACTCACATATTTTTCATGATGATGCTCATTTACATGGCCTTTCTCTCTGTCTAGATTTCTAGCCTTAGCTTTCTCATGGGATCCTGGTATCAGAATTTTCAAACTTCAACCATTGCTTTGAGAAGGGTGAATGTACAGTGCTTCAGCATCTTTTTCCCCATATTATAATGGACAGTGCAAGTTGCAGGGCAAGTTCAGTGTCAGGAGAAGGGAAAATTAAAGCTATATGGGAGAATTTGTAAAGAATGATGGCCATACTTAATCCATTGCAAACAGGGCCTGCTTCATGGACATATGATCTGTCTGGTTACACAGGGCCCTGCACTTGGATTAATTCTCTGCATCACTGTGTTTACATATTTAATACTTTTAAAACAAGGAACCCACATTTTCTTTTTATTCAAGGCACCACAAATTCCATAGCAATTTCTGAGCAGACACATAAGCCAAATAAGTTTTAAAAAGTATTACACTTATTTTTCGGATGATAACATGACCTAGATGCTAAGGAATTTGCATAAATTTATATATTCAGCAAGTGGTAGAGTTTCAAAATTAATATTTTATGTTACTTCTATTACCCTATATTATCTGAGCTTTGTTTTAAGGATATATGTTCTTTTCAGGTATAAAATAAAAATATCAAAAATTTATTATCTGCCTATTATTTGCCAAGCTGAGGGCTTTTAAATGTTTTATGTACAGTTAATAACATAATAACATTATTTTTTTTTTGCTATTATAAAGAGAAAAACTCTCTTCAGATTCCATAGTGATCCCCACAGAAGGACGTGGATCAGTTTACTCTGTGACAAGCCAATGCTTCAGTTAAACTCTGTGACCCATGGAGGAGCAATTATAATTGACCAGGTTTTGATCTCTGCTGTAAACTTTAAACTGGAAGTCAGTCATACTAAGCACAACTCAAATCTTAAGAAATAAATTGGAGGATAACTCTTTCCTAAAAACATGACTGACAGGCAGACAAAATATTTCTACTAAGAAGTTCAGATTGAAAATTATGTTGAATAATATGTTTTCTATTGTAAAACCTTCAGTGTTCTTTAAACAACAATGTGGATATCTGGTGCAAACCCCATGCTATCACTTCCATTTCAAAGCTCAACTCACTCTCAGTGATAAGATGTGAAATGATCTGCCTGTGTTACAAAAATTGCATTTATATTCATTTCTTTTTTTTTTCTCATCAGGCATTTATAGAAACAGGCATTAGAAAGAAACGAGTTTAATAACTTAATGTATCTGATGAGGGGACATGTGATTTGAGGTGAGTTATTTACAAACTGTGTACTTTACAATATTTCTATGTGAATAGCCCGTGATCATGGCCACAAGAAAAAATATGATTATAAAGTAAGTGTAGAAAAAATAACTGCCTCCTTTTTCACCACGCTTTTTGCCAGTCTCTATATGAGTTAATTTTTGCCTTAATTCATTATAATAATGTTATTCTAAATTGCATTTAGTAGCAAGAAGTTTTGTTTTTGTTGTGACATATTTTGGCTTAAAGCAATTCTGTGAGTATTCTTCTTCAATGTAATCTTATTTCTTGTATTTTTAGTGAGATATGTAACCTATATATTCATTTCTTGGCTAGAAATTGAGAGATACATACTGTGAACATTTCAAGTGATGTTTTACGTTTTAGATGTGTTCCACTTGTCCTGGAACAAGTAAAGTGACAAAAATATGTTGGTAAAATATCAAGAACAAAGACATTTTCAACTAAATTTAAAGTATAACCAGAGAACACGTTTTTAGACATATCACAGCTGGAACCAGTCCTGATTTGGCATGGTGAATGTCTGAGCAGTGCTTTTTATGCTTTTTTTGCAAAAAGACAAGTCTTTAACGTTGTTTCCAACTAGTTCAATAACAGTAGGATAACTATCTTGTAGATTAAAAATAATAAACTTTTGTCTTTCTTATGATGGAGTATCTAGTATGCATTCATCCTGTTTTCCTTCTTGATCTTATTTGGATGGAGAAACAGCATTAGTTTAATAAGAGAAACAAACACAAAACTCTTTCTCCATGCCATTCTTTCACATTGATTGGACAACGAGATGTAACTGAAATGCCTGAAAAATCTATTTGAAAGGGACTTTCACATCTGAAAAAAAAAAAAAAACCTTTTCTGCTTCCTGCAACTTGTACCTAATGAGAAGAGTTCCAATAACCATTTTCTGTCTTTGAAGCTAGAAATTATGATATTCAGAAAGATAGAAGGACTCTAAGTCCTTCAAGTGTTTGTGAAACAACCATATTAACCCCAGACTGGCTACCTCTGTAATTCTTCTACAAAAGATCATAAACTTATTTATTTAAGGAACTGAAAGCTTTATTAGTTTACAGCTTTACTCGTTGTTGTGTGCAATTTCCATATTATAAATTTGATGCCTTTGTGGATCTGAGATTGTTTTATTTTTACATATTTTTCCATCTTTCTTAGCATTCAAATCATCTCTCCTCTCAAACATCAATAAAATTAATTTCTATGCTTTTAGTCCTATTCGTATTTGTGTATTTTTCTTAGAATATAGTTTATGCAAATGGACTCAAGAATGTAAATTGCTCGTTTGAGTGGTTTTAACAACAGTTAATTGTTGTTTCTAGCAATGCATTTTTAGGAACATACAGACGCTTCTCAAATTATTGTTGGTCCAATATAGATTTTTTTTTTAAAATGATGTATTTAGTGTTTATATATAAAATATAAGTTATATCTGCTATTTATAAAGAAAAAATGTGATAGATTTAAATCTGGATATACAGCTGAAACAATAATGATCAGCCGCTGACAGATTTCTGCTCCCTGAAGCATACAAAGTCTCAGTTGTGCTTTACTCACAGTGCTTCAAAAGATTTTTGATCCTTAGATAAAGAATTTGCTAATACTTTAAAGTTTTAAACTTAAGATCTATAAGGATTTCTCTTTTTTGGAGTCTGATATGTGATAGTTTTACTTAAGCAAGCAAATGCCTACAATCTTTAGACCAACAACTCATCCTCAGGCTTTTTTAGAATACCAACATTACAGTGAGAAAATATAAGTGACATCCAAAAACCTCAGCTAAGGATATAATATAAAGAAGGAAAAAAAATAACCTGAAGACTGGGTACTTTATGAATTCACATTGAGAGTAATTTAATCCTTTTTCTGTCCTCCAAACATCTATTATTGTCATCTCACAGTCTTGCCAACTCAAGGTATAAAGCTAATAGCACATTCACCATAAAAAAATTGATGGCCCTTTATCCCATTAAATTTGAGCCTTTCTCTTCTATATAATTACATGTTGGTTTTCCCATTTTTAAATTTTGAATCTATATGCTATGGAATGAATTGTGTTTCTTCTTTTTCTCAAATTCATGTTGAAGCCCTAACACCCAATGTAATTGGAACTAAAGTTTTTAGGAGGCACTTAAGGTTAAATGAGGTAAGTAGGAGTGAGATCCTAATCTTATAGGATTGTGGTCTTGTAAGAACAGGAAGAGAGAAAGAGTGAGAGAGAAGGCATTGGCAGGAGGGGGTCAGGGGGAGACAGAGAGAGAGTGAGAGAGAGAGAGAGAGAGAGAGAGAGAGAGAGATTTTTCTATATTTAGAAAGAGAGAGAGAGAGAGAAATTTCTCTGTATTTACAAACACCAAGTAAAGATCAGGTAAGGACACAGAGAGAAGCAGCCATCTATGAGTCAGGGAGAGAGTCCTTCCCAGAGCCCAACTATGCTGGAATCCTGATCTCAGACTTCTAGCTCCCAAAACTGTAAGAAAATAAATTTATGTTGTTGAAGTCACACAGTCTCTGATTTTTTGTTATGGCATCGCAAGCAGGCTAAGACACTGTTTTATTTTAATTTACATTATTATTTGCAGTTTTTCTTTTCTTTTTTATTATGAGATTTTAGACATATGTTTTATTTTTCCCTGTAATACCCAGTATTCAGTTTATTTCTTTGTAGCTACTCAATTAATATGCTTGAGCACATCTAAAAATGACTAAAGGAAATTCCCAATTATAATTGAATCTAGAGATGATCATAGTATCACAGCATATGAGGATGAATGAAATCATGAAGTTCACATAGCCAAGCATTTAAGTAGTGCTTTTAGCTCAGGCACTTCCTTAAGATTTTTAACAGCTTGGGTCTCCCCCTGAAGTGGCACCACAATGATTGTAGAATATGCATGACAGAAAATTGTTCTTCATGTTTTATCATTGTTCTTTAGAACTGGAAATAGTTCTTTAAAATGTATATTTCTGGGAACAACCACTACTCCCAGTTCTGATCCAATTTTTCTGAGTAAAGCCCTAGAATCTGTAATTTTAAAACAGTTGAAGCAATGCTGGTATAGATGGACCACAGACACCTTTGGGAAACAGCTTTCTAGTTATTTTCTTCTTCATGTGGTTGATTGTTAGCTACAGAACACATCTCAAAATGCCTTTTTACATCACTTAAAGAATAAAGGAAAAAAATACTTGAGAAAGGATATATCCACACAGAACTCCAATGGTAATGACAGTGAAATTACAGTTTCTTATGATTCCAGCTACCAGTGAGTTGTACCTATCAAAAAAGAAGCACATTATTACTGAACTTTTCAGTATTCACCATTTTTTTGAGGAGTAAAGCATGACAGATTTAAATCTGGATACACGAGTGAAGGAATTATGACCAATTATTAATAGGATTTATTCACTATACAATGAATCTACCTCTGCTACAATGTCATGTAACAATGAATGAATAAGATAGATTGGTGGACATAGATCAATAGTCTTAACAGGAGCAATATTTTTTAATAAATGCAATCAAATTAAAAGATATCTACAAGGCTGTTCAGACAACTAAAACAACTCTTATTAAAAGAATATTGGAAATGTGACTCGTATCCATTGAGTATTTGTTATGTGATAGGTAATGTTATAGTTACAACTTTTCCAGTTAATGTTATCACTCCCACCTTTTAGATGAGGAAATTAAAACTCAGGATGGATTAAAGAAATTAAAAAAACTTTCCCAAGACAGAAAACTTACCGACGGAGTCGGGAAATAAAGCTGGACTTCCTGAATACAGTGCACTTAGGCATTTTATACTACTTAGGGTATAAATTTCTATAGGGCTGAGTAATGTTCAGTGTCTGTGTATTTAGATTTCTTTATTTTATAACTACAATTTATTTATTTTTTCCAGAAAGATCAATTTATTTAGGTTAATAGAATCATAGTCATTTAGCCTTGTAAAATAAACTATTTATTTTTATTTTTACTGTTTAAGTAAATTTTTAAATTATATTTTAAGTTCTGGGGTACTGTGCAGATCTTATAGGATTGTTACATAAGTATACACATGCTGTGGTGGTTTGCTAGGTATTTCTTCCAATGTTATTGCTCCCCAATCTCCCACCCCCTGCTATGAAGGACTCCCTGTTTAATAAATCGTGTTGGGAAAAATGACTAACGATGTACAGAAAGCTGAAACTGGACCCCTTTCTGACACCTTATCCAAAAATTAACTTCGGTTGGATTAAAGATTTAAACGTAAGACCTAACACCATAAAAACCCTAGAAGAAAACCTAAGCAATACTGTTCAGGACATAGGCATAGGCAAGGACTTCATGACTAAAACACCAAAAGCAATGGCAACAAAAGCCAAAATAGACAAATGGGATCTAATTAACTGAAGAGCTTCTGCACAGCAAAAGAAACAATCATTAGAGTGAACCATCAACCAACAGAATGGGAAAAAAATTTTGCCAGCTACCTATCCAACAAAGGGCTAATACTCAGAATCTACAAAGAACTAAAGCAGATTTACAAGAAAAAGACAAACCCGTCAAAAAGTGGGCAAAGGATATGAACAGGCACTTTTTAAAAGAAGACATTTATGCAGCCAACAAACATATGAAAAAATGCTCATCATCACTGGTCATTAGAGAAATGCAGATCAAAACTGCATTGAGATACCAGCTCACACCAGTTAGAATGGTGATCATTAAAAAATCTGGAGACAACAGATCCTGGAGAGGATGTGGAGAAATAGGAAGACTTTTACACTGTTGGTGGGAGTGTAAATTAGTTCAACCATTTGGGGATTCCTTAAGGACCTAGAAATAGAAATTCCATTTGACCCAGCAATCCCATTACTGGGTATATACCCCCAAAATTGTAAATCATTCTATTATAAAGACACATGCACAGGTAAGTTCATTGCAGCACTGTTCACAATAGCAAAGACCTGGATCCGACCCAAATGCCCAACAAGGATAGACTGGATAAAAAAAATGTGGCACATATACACCATGGAATACTATGCAGCCATAAAAAGGGATGAGATCATGTCTTTTGCAGGGACATGGATAAATCTGGCAACCATCATTCGCAGCAAACTGACACAAGAACAGAAAACCAAACAATGCATGTTCTCACTTATAGGTGGGTGTTGAACAATGAGAACACATGGACATAAGGAGGGGACCATTACACACTGGGATCTGTAGAGGGATGGGAAACTATTTATTTTTAAAATGTTTGATTGGATCCACTGTGATGAAACTATTCTTAGAGTAACAAAACCTATGCCCTTGATTTTATCTAATGCATTACTGAAATATGATAACTGGCCTCATAGCAATTTTGATTATCAAAATTATAAACAGAAAAATAGGCCAAAGATCTGTTCTGAGCATCAATATTTTTCTGAAATGGGAGAATTTTAAGATAACCTTTTCTCTAGTATTCTCTTCAGTATGAGCCTCTTTGTGCTTTCCTTTGAGCATTAAACTTTTCAGGAAACTTACATTAGCCATGAATATGACCCCAGTCCCAGAGGAGTGTGGCTGCAAAGTAGAAAGATTCAATTACATGGAATAAAAACTACAACATCCTCCAATCTCAGAAGAACTGTATGTCTGAGAAAAGCTTGCCATTACTCTTGGCAAGAATAGAGAATTATTTCTCTGGAGATCATGGCCATTATGTATTTTCCTGAAGGCTAAAGAACACCAAAATGTGTGTTTTTATAACTGTTATCAATTCAACCAACTGGAACCTCTCAACCACCTGCTGAAGCCAAAGTAAATTGAGAGAAAGAAAGAGAGGCAGAGAACAGTAAGTTGTCACTTAACCACTGATAACTTGTTAGAAACTGTGACTTTAAGTAAAATGACCAATTTGGCCATAGGCTATTTTATTAAAACAAGAGTTAAGTTCCTATGGCATATTTTGGCCACAAAAATATTATTATACTTCTATGTAAAGGCCAAAACATTTTTAATATTAAACATCAAAATAAATGTGACATTTACATATACTTAAGAACAATTAATAAACACAAGTAAGATGATTATTTCCCCAAGTATTCCTGTTCAGGCTTGCAAGTAGTCAGAGCCTTTCCTGGCAGCTCAGGGCACCAGGTCGGACACACTGTAGAAAGGATACCATCCCGTCACAGGGCACACTCACACAGGCACTCACACTCACTAAGACTGGAGCAATTCAAACATGCCAACTAACTTAATATGTACTTATTTAGGATGTGGAAGAAAACTGGAGTATCCAGAGAAAATCCATGTAAACATAGTGGGAACATGCAAACTCTTCACAGACAGTGGCCTCAGTCAGAAATCTATTTATTTTTTTCTTATCAATGTTAAATGAGACAACACTGAACAAAACAATGCTATTCTAGGGCCTGCAGTATTAGGATTTAGAAACATTCCAATCCCAACAAATCAGGTGAACTTTGTCTTCCCTGTCTCCTTCCAGGTTTGCCTAGAAATTTGCTTAAAACAGAAGAGTCTTTGCTGAGTATGGCAATGTTCAACTCGAACAAAAGTCATGATATTTGACAGATACCCATACAAGGGTTGTCATTGAATAGGTTAGAATATTTGTTCTCTTTAGCCATTTTGGATTGGCTTCAAAGCGCATTACCAGATAGTTTTAAAGTAGTAGAGATTTTATGAGCATCAGTGGCTCTTTTGTGTGTTAATACATTCCCTATTGACACCCCTGACCTTCACAATAATTTCACTACAGTGGTAGATTTGAACTTGAATCCAGATGGCTATGGTAAATATTGTGGTTAGACAAGTTTAATCATGTTTAGAATTGATGCTTTTCAATCATTGTATTCACTTCTTATGGGCATGTGCATGTGTAACCTAATGATATAATTTAGAATTCAATCGTATTTACTACCAAAGAAAGTACACCTTATATGTGTGGTTAATGGTCCAGTACAATGGACCTATGCAGTCCAGTGAAATTTTACTCACTTAGTATTGAATGGTTGCTCTTGCACTTTGCATGACTGTTTTTCATCCACGTATGATTTTATAATATGCTTTGATCATTTGGAAAACATTGGTTCAATGATTTATTTAGATTTTTCAAAATTATAGCTACATTTTATTTATAATATCAGAAAGTCACATTTGTTGATATGATTAACATGATAAGAAACTGTAAGTATTTGAAAGAAGTCAAGCTCGCATTTTCCTAAATTACAATTTTTCACTTGAGAGTCAATTGTACCATTGACAAAGATACTATCAATTGATTTTCTTATATTGACAGGTTTTCTTTACTTATTCTCCAGATTATATCCACTTAAAACTGAAATCTGAATAATCACAATTTATCGTCATTCAAGTCAAAATAATGTTCTGTGAAATGATGAAATTGGCATCTCATACAAAAGGACAAGTATTCCAAGAGACAACAATCTGACTTTAAAATCTCTTTCCTTCTAATATCTCTCTCTCCAGTTCATTCCACCACACCATCCCCACAAATCGCTGACATGTTTCCTGTCACAGAGTACTTTGTATTATAAAAATGGAATTATGTGGTATGGTAAGTACTCTTTTTTGTGGCTTTTTTTCATTAAGCATCATTATTTTGAGATATATTGATGTCATTGAGTAAGTTGCTTAAGATATTTTATTATTGAAGTGTATTTCATTGTATATACATCTCAGAATTTGTATATCCATTTACCTGTTAAGGGGTACTATGTGGTTTTCAGTTTGGGGATTGTATCAGTCTGTTTTCACATTGCTGAAAACTACATACCTGAGGCTGGGAAATTTACAAAAGAAAGAGGTTTAACAGACTTAGAGTTCCATGTGGTGGGTAGGCCTAACAATCATGGCAGAAGGTAAAAGTCGTCTCACATGGTGACAGACAAGAGAAGAGAAAGCATGTGCAGGGAAATACCCCTTTATAAACCTTCAGATCTCATGAGACTTACTCACTATAATGAGAACAGCACAGGGAAGACCTGCCCCATGATTCAGTTACCTCCCACCAGGTCCCTCCCAGAACACAAGGAGAATTCAAGTTGAGATTTGGGTGGGGACACAGCCAAAGCATATCAGGGCTGTAACAAATAAAGCTGCTATGAACATCTTTCTAGAGGTCTTTTTGTGGTCATATGCTTTTATTTCTCTGAAGTACTTTGCAGTGGAGTGGCTGGATCATACAGTAGGTAGGAATATGTTTAGCCTTTTAAGAAACTGCTCTGTATTCTAAAGTTGCACTATTTTACATTCACACTAACAGTAATTCTAGTCTATGCTACTCCATCTTGACCATAAAAGTAGTTTTAATCATTTTTTATTCTTTGCTGTTGTGAAAACTTCCTTGAAACATAGAGATAATTAAATTTTTAATAAAAATAACTTTTTAAAAGGCTTTCTAAATTCTGATATTTGCTGAAACTGTTTTCTTGTACTTATACAGCATTCATAGGATTTTAACCAAATATGCCCAATAATTTCAACATTAGATAATTTTATTTACTGAGAAAGGAAGATAAAATTAATTTCAATGACATTTCTTCATTTTATGAAATCTATGTTATCTACAGGGATAGTACAAAGATTAGAATTCCTATATTTTGCTTTTTATGTTTAAATAGTCAGAAAATGTTGAAGCAGACAACAAATATCTACTCCACGGAAATATCTAGAGGTTTTGGAGTGTGATGAACTCTCTTCGGAAACCTCACCTTTCAAGGTAAGAGTTTTTAAAGCTTTATTCTCTCTATTATTGTCCAATTTTAAGTCATTTATAGACACCAAATGTCTATGTTACTTTTAAAGTTCTGATTGCATGGCACTGCATTTTTATTTAAAAAGTAACTCCCCTTTTCTGAACATTTCATTGTCTTCATTAAAGTTAGAATTAAATAAATGTTTATTTGTTGGCTATATTAAAATGTTAAATTTATTTTTCTATCTGTATCTTATATAATGTGTTTTATCAGAAATGTAGACCATATCCCAGGTGGAAACCTAGTCTATTTTAAAATATATTCTTATTTAATAGCGATATACTCATCTGTGGTATAATTTTTTAAACATATTTCATAATCATAATTTCTATGCTATATATTCAGTTTAGATTTTGTTAGTGATACTATGGGATACATTGATTATTAAGTTGTAAACCCACTGAACACCTCATTGAAGAAGCTATAGTTCTTCCAGGCAATACATTTTTATTGAATAAATAAATATTTCTTTAAATTTCTAAAATATTTTTATTATTTTAAGACAGAGTCTCATTCTGTGGCCCAGGCTGGAGTGCAGTGGTGCGATCATGGCTCACCACAACCTCTGCCTCCCAGGTTCAAGTGATTCTCCTGCATCAGCCTCCCAAGTAGTTGGAATTACTGGCATGCAGTACCATGCCCAACTAATTTTTGTATTTTTAGAAGACACAGATTATCACCATGTTGGCCAGGTTGGTCTCAAACTCCTGACCTCTGGTGATCCACCTGCCTCAGGCTCCCAAAATGGTGGGATTACAGGTGTGAACCACTGTGCCCGGCCCTAAATTAGTTTTTATATGGCTTTTCACTGGTACATTTCAGTTTTCTTAAAATATTCCTGAGGGGTGAGAATTACGAAAAAGTATATGTGAGCGAATTAATTTTTTTCACATGAGAATCTGAATTCTTGGTTAATTGTAATTATAGCTAAAATGTATTGGCTGCCTAATGTGCCAGCCTCTAAGCTAAGTGCTTTACATATATTATTTTCTTCAATACTTTCAAGGGCCTCATAAACAATGTACTGTTTTAACTCAGTGTTACTGATGAAGATAATGAGGTTGACTGCAGTGATTTGCTAAAGAACACAGAGCTAGGAATTAGCAGAGTTAGGATTTAAACCAAGCTAATCTGATTCCACAGACTTCACTATATTTGTAATGATAATAGGTATACAGTCTATTTTTTGAGAAGGAAGAAATTTCCTCCTTCTAGTTTTGTGTTTTGGAACTACACTGTTATATTTTGCATATTATACCAGCTTTTCTAGTATAAAAAAAGACTGAGAGGTATAAGCATTTCAGAAGTTTTTGCTATGTTAAAAAAAAAAGCAAGACACTTCAGCTTTGACTCACAGATAAAAATAAATGAAACAGGTATTTGTAGCAAAATCAGAAACTCCTAAAGATTATGAAATATTCTTAACCGTCAGCTGTTCCAGAAAGAAAAGCAAGTTTCTCCTTGAATTATTATCTCTGCAAATGTTGTTGCATAACTATAGATATCAGTGTTCCAAAATTCACAGATAAAATTTTCTTTTATAAGAAATGTGTAATTTACAGGGAAAAAATGTAATTTTATTTTTTTATTTCATTTTATTTTTATTTTGAGGATAAGAAACAGTCAAGGAGACCAGGGTCTTTTTTATTTTTATTTTTCCTTTTTTATGTTTGTTTGTTTCAATTCACATGGGAAAATGCCTCCTTTTTTCCTCATGTTTGAAATGTTGTCTCTGTGTTTTTATGATGGAGACAGAATAAGGTGCCAGTTTTGTTACTTTACTAAGTGAGCTTGAATAGGTAGCATCTTCATGCATAATGTCAAATATAACCACATAGAATGTCATTTAGTTTATAATATGGTCACTAGCAAACTCAAATGAAAACATACTCTCACTAATTGGATCTGGAGGCAGTATCTAAGAGATAATTTGTACAGCTCATAAATGCAAGGTAAGTCATGAAGTTCACGTGTCCAAAGCAATATAAAGAAACAGAAAAGTGGCCCCACAAAGTATAGACAAGCACATTTATTAGGCTTCAGCAATATGGACAGCAGCTTTTAGTATGGCAATGGGAGTGTTTAGACACTCTAATTTCTGTGGGGAAGGCATCATTCTTTGAATTAGTCACCTGTGATCCCTGATTCTTTGGGCTGTGGTAACACAGAGAGCCTCTCACTTAAGAAGGATGGTGATGGGCAGGCGAAATTAGTTCTGCTTTGTGTTCTAGGGAAAATCTCTATTTCTCCTGCTTTTTCTTGACATTGGCTTTCCTCAATGTATGGTCCTAGGCTGATATGGCCTCAAGACTGTGAAGCCATCAAACTTGATAACCTCTTAAGTCAGAGTGAGAGTTCCATGCCACAGATATCACGCTGAAGCTTTCTGCCCACCAGTACCCAAAATCATTAGAATTGATAGCATTGCCTTTTTCAATAATGTATTTACCTTTCCAAATTCTAAATATTAAAAATCAGTCACAAAATTTGAAAAATGCCAAGAAAATTGAATACTCTTGGATGAATTACAGCTTAACTATCAACAAAGGGACTTTATTGATTAAAGGAATTTATTGAAGAAACGCTGAAAATGTTTGGACTTCTTGCTCTTGTTTTCTGTAAAACGTTGAGGTTGTCATTTTTGGGAGCATGTATGAAAAGCCATGACCATCAAATCAGTCAGTGTTTCTTACAGTCCTTGCCATAAAATATATGTGTGACTGTATTTATTCATAAGGGTGTGTCATTCTTGCAAATAAAATCAATGTTAGCTGGCATGTATATTTTACATAAATCCTGTGCATCGTGTTCCATAAAATAAAATAAAAAGTTTTGGAAATGAGATAAAGTTTTACATTTACAATTTTGACACATGATTCTGTGTAATGCTATAAACCTTGCTAGGCGATTTGAATTGTTATTCTAATACCCAATAATGTTCATTGGTATTTTCTAGTGTCAAGTTTTCACAATTTGTTATGGTTCCTTGTAAAAGCTCCTCAAATTAATAATTCTTTCATTAAACAATTTTAAGTATCTCTAATGATTAGTTAAAAGGTATGAAGAATGTTACAAATATTTTATAAGAAAGAAGAAATCCATTACCTTGTTGTCAGATATGTTTTAAATCACTGCAATGCAAAGCATCATTGACTAGTGCACTTCATAGGCATTTTGAACATACTCAAAGCACGTAAAGGACAAAAACTCCGACAATATCCATTGAGACAGTTCTAACTGCTCATAAGAATTTATGCACAATTTTGCAGTATATTAAAGGATGGTATTTAAAAAACATAGTAATGTATTTTCTGCAATAGACACATTGTCTATCAATAGCACCTCAACATAAAGTGCATTCTTGAGAATTCTGAGGAATTTTGACCGTTTTTCCAAATCCCAAGTAGGCTAGTGTCTTTGGGAACTTTGGAAACACTAGCTGAGGTCAAATAGGCACTGCCCAAATTAAGTACATGAAAACCTCTAACTTGCAAACGAGTAGAATGCTGATTCAATAGGCTTAATTCCTGCTGCTATCTTTCCAATTTATTAGAACTGATATTTATTATTTTTAAAATCTCTCCTTTCCTAAGATATCAGACTATGTTTCCTTATAAAATTGTCTTTTTCAAATTAAACCCATTTTAACACTATTATTTGCATTGTTATTCAGTTCAAAATATTTCCCAACACTCATTGTATAATTCCTTTTTTAATCTATGCATTTCTTAATTGAAAGTAGTATGGGTAATTTTATAGTTATCTTTTTGTTACTGCTTCTAACTTATTTCTGCTGTGGTTCAAAAGCATACTTTGTATAATTTAATCCTTTGAAATTTTTAAAGGCTTGATTAATGGTCCAAGATATGCTTAATTTTTGAAATTGTTTCAAGTGTAGTTGAAAAGAACATGCATTCTGACTTCTGGGAAGCCGTGCACTGTATTTCTCAACTAAATCTTTCTGTTACTTATGTCTCTCTAAACTTCTATATCCTTACTAATTTTATGTAATTGTTTTGTGTAACTTTTCATGTGATGTGTTCAACTTCCCATTATAAATGTAGACTTATCCAGTTTTTTTTTTTTATTTGGATCCTTTTTAAGGATGTGCTTACTTGCATGCAAATTTATAAATCTCATATCTTCCTGATGATATTAACCTTGTATTACCATGAAATATTTTTTATTTCTCACAATACTTTTGGCTTTGAAATCTAATTTTAATATAACTACAGTAGCTTTATTTTGATCAGTTATTTAGACATGTATCTTTTTTCCATGATTTTACATTTGATATTTCTTTCTTCTTGCATGTTGTGTCATATAGTTGTTTTTAAGAAATCAAGGCAGCCATATTTGCATTTTGTATATTAATATCTAATATAATTATAGATATATATTAGTATCTAGGCTTCTGATCACATGTATGTTAGAATTCTTCATGGTAATATTTATGTATCTTTTCCTCTCTTCTGTTTTTATTTTTTTTCTTCTGATCTTTTAATATATATTTTAATGCAATAATTATCTTTTCAGCTGTGTTTACTCTCCTGTTAAAACTATTTGTCGACTTCCATTAGACCACAGTATCCTGATTATTTTTGCATTTCATTAGAAGTTTTTCTCACTCTCCTTTGTCGACTTTTTCTATGTTACCGTGCTTTAGAGTTACTCCCTTCTTGGTCTTGGCCTCTCTGTAATCTTATTCTTTCTTCATTCACTATAGGAGTCTTATAAATCCAAATATCATGCACTTGTGAACTCTGTTATTTATATCTCCCCCACCCCCACTATTTCCTCTTCTGACCTGAATGTCTATATATCAAACTATTCAAAAATTTCAGGAATTCTGTGCCGCATTTTTTCCCCATTCATTTCTGTTTTTTGCTGTTTTGTTGACATTCTTTCACAGGTTAAATGCTTCTAATTTGAGAAAGTCCTTTCTCCATCTCTTGCTGCATCCTCACTAGTACTCTTTCTCTCCTTTTGGATATTTTGTGTTGTTTGTTGATTAAGTTATCCTTACAAATTGCCTTCTTTCTTTATTCTCAGTTGGCTGCCATCTAGCTCTGTCCCTATCATTTTATGCAAACATTTCCAGGAGAGAACATACATAATTCTCATTGCTATTAATTGTAATAAGAATATTTTAATCCTTATACTTTTCCTAGCTTCATCCATTTATACTTTGCCGGTTCTCACTTAAACATTTTTCACTTGGCTTTCCTTACACCATCTGGTTTTCCTCAATCCTCATAGATCATTACTTCTTTGTCTTCTTCATAGCTTTATTTTTCTCTGTCTTTCTTTAAATCAGGTATTCCCAGGGCTCTCAATTAATTATGGCAGAATAAGGTAGGTTTCATTTGTATGTGTGTATGAGTGATTCAATAGTGCCTTTCTCATACATACTCTTAAAATTATTGATCAAACAGTATTATATCTACTTGATCATTTGTCACTTTCCTCTACTACAGGAACATTTATTGAGGAACGATATTATGAATGAAATATGTTGAGATATAGTCAACATTTGGAAAATGGTAGCTTGTGATAAATACTTGTTTGATATATAAAGGCCATGGAATCATTAAGGGTTTGACATCCCGACATTTTCTATATCTGGTATAGGTAAAACTTTTGCATCAAAAATTAAATTTGACCCTCTTCCTATTGCTGATAGCCACATCCACTATTTAAATTAGTTCAACAAATATTTTTTGAATATGCACGTTATGTATGGTTTTATGAAGAAGTGAATCCCTGACTTTCATGTGTTCCTAATCTATTTGGAGATAAAAACTGCAAAAATACCAAAAATTTGGCTGCATTATATAGAATTTACACAATTGGTTTAAAACAATATTATATCAGTTCTGCCTAATAGAATTTTAATATAAATCATTCATATAATTTTAATTTTTTTCTAGTCATCACATATAAAAAGTAAAAACAAAAATAAGTAAAATTAACTTTGTTAACATTTTTATTACAGAATATCCAAATATTATTATTTCAACAACATAAAAATTATTATTGAGACATATTACATTGTGTTTTTCACTCTAAAGTTTTCAAAATTCAGTGTTTCTTTTATGCTTACAGCATATCTAAATTCAGGCTCTGAATTTTCATTGCAAATATGACATGTATCTATAGATATTATGGAATGTAGAGTTCAAGTAGTTTCATCTAACAAGGTTTTTCAAAATTATCTTTCTTTAAAAATGTGTATCATGTACCAAAATAATGTTTTTACTATCTGCATTTTATAGAAAACAAAATTTCTTTATAACTTATAATTTGGTTTTCAAATAAAAGCATATGCATTAAAAATCTACAGATGTTCAGATTGCACAACTTTGTTAATTATTTGGTTTATTTGGTGTTATGTTCATCAAATTCAAAGGAATATTGCCTGAATTGAAGAGTAATTATAACTTTATTAATATCTAAAAAGCTCCCTTCAGATTTTTCTTTGCTTTTGCAGGCAAAGCCTATGACTCTGTGAATTATTCTTAAAAAAACGTAAATATTGAGTCATGATAGAAAAATGCAGACTCATATCTGTATATGTACTGCTTCAGTTGCAACACTGTCTCTTATTTTAAACAACTCAATGTATTTAACTAGGTCACAATGAGGTTTTCCTTTCATTTTCATTGGTGCTTCAATTTTTTTCCACTGATATGCCCTGTGATGTTAGTGAGAAAACATCAACCATGCTGTCACTTTCTGTCTTTGATTATTGAATAATTGTTAAGCATTTATTTTGTTTCATTAATAATCTTGAATTTGAAACAACAGTGCAAGTGAGTCTTTGTAGGACTCCGCAATTCAGCCATTGAACATTTGCAACAGGCATAAGATCATTAAATTGTTTTTTCTCTTTCAGTGGTTCCAAAAACTGTTGCTATTCATAGTATTTGCATGTATATTCCAAAAACTTCTAAAAACTTCATCTCTGACACTTTTTATACTCTTTACTTCAAAAAATTGAAGACAAATATTTTAAATATGTGTGACTTAATCCAATAAAGCCAAAAGAGAAACATTATTCTGTTTCAGAATTCCAAGAAATTTGAAACATAATGTAATCTTGCAGAAATTTCTTCTTTGAGAGATGTAAGTAATTTTAAAATTTTCGATGATATAAATTCAATTTCTTAGGCTATAAATGGAAATGGCATTTCTTTATAAATTTGAAAATCCTTTGAAAAAAGGACATGCCCAAAGTATTAGTTGATCTGTTGTACAATGAATCTAAACCTAAAATATGAAAATGTTAAAATTTTAAATTAATTGATCATCAATACTATTAGAAAGATCTTATATGGGCAATGTGTTGGTGATAGTTAAACACCTTTTAAATCTTTATTGTGAAATATGTATATTTTTTTCAAGATGGAGTCTCACTCTGTTATTCAGGCTGGAGTGTAGTGGTGCAATCTTGGCTCATTACAACCTCCGCCTCCTAGGTTCAAGTGATTCTCCTGCCTCAGCCTCCAATGTAGCTGAGATTACAGGTGCCTGCCACCAGGCCCTGCCTAATTTTTTGTATTTTTAGTAGAGACGGGGTTTTACTATGTTGGTTAGGTTGGTCTTGAACTCCTGACCTCAAATGATCTGCCTGCCTTGGCCTCCCAGTGTGCTGGGATTACAGGTGTAAGCCATTGCACCAGGCCTATATTTTTCTTTTATTCATAATTTTCTAATAAAATTTTATAACTGAAATAATTTATTTTTACTCTCTGTCCATAGAATCATAACACCTCATTTTTTGAAAGATTGATTGAATGCGGCAATCAATTTAAATAAAATTTAAATACATGGGTTCGTACACAGTGAAGTTGTTGCTGAGAAGCTTGGTATACTGTTACAAGGTGTATTTATAATTTGGTTTATTTACCTTGATAACTTAGCCCATGTTTTACCTTATGTTAGGAATCTTATCACATAAATTATTTATCTTAGCCACTGGTCTACCTTTTAACTTTGGAAATTCAGTGACAATTGTCTTGCTGAAATAGACTGATTTCAGGTGTTTCCGAGAGAATAACAGATCAAACCAGAATTTTTATGCATTTATGTCTTAAATAAATGTGACCTATAGATGTCTTAAATAAACGGTGTCACATAGATGGAAAGACTGAATTGAATAAATGTGAAAATATAACATGATTAGAAGACTTTTTGGTCAGGTTAGTATCAGAACAAATTAAATTAAATAAAGCAGCCCTGTAAATTATTTAACTTTGGATTGACCTAATCAACCATACTGGAAATACTCAAAATGCTCACAGCCTTCCATGTCCCAACACCACTCAGAGCCTTACCATCAGCAATGGACCTGTAGTCTATTCTATCCATCAGCTTTGGCTCCTGTCCCCTCGACAGGCCTTGGTTGAGCACTTTCAATTTTTAATTTACTCACTCTCCTTCTAAGGTCCAAAGTTGATCAATTTGCCCAACCTGTCCATTTTTCCCTACTATTTTTTCATGAGCTATTTAAATCCCATAAGTCTATACTCAATTTTCATAAGCTTGAGAGATAGCTTCTTTGAGACAATTTTTTAAAAATATTAATGTATTATTTTTACAGTACAACTTTAGAGGATGCATATATTTTCAATTTATATTCACATATCTAACTTCTCAGAGATCCTCAGGGTAATTCTCCAAGTACTGACAAAAGGAAAAAAAAAATAGGATACACACAGGAATTACAAGTGCTGAGTCTACAGAGTGAATATATGCAAATCAAGAAGTATTTAAAGGTATCAGCTGACCCAGTCTATTGTCTTTGCTTTCTCATATACCTCATTTATCTATGAAATATTTGCAGAGGGAGAGACTTTTTAGCCATTCCCAGGATTTAGGTTTCAGATGCATGAATGTGGACAGACAAATGATCAGAAACTATTTTCCAGGACTTCCATACAGATTTGAAACAAAACAAAAATGGAATTTATTTTAAAGTATCTTGTTTTTTTTATTTTTTTAATATCTAATGAGCATGATTTATGGTTGAAGCATACATGTGAATAAACTTAGTTGACAGGAGCAATTTAGCATTTCAGATTGCCATTCATTGAACTCACAACCGTTTAATAAGTACATGTTCTTAAAAGTCAGAGTAGTTTTTAGAGCGCCTTTTTGTTCCGTTATACCTTGTGCATTTCACCTAGTAATATACTGATTATTACACCTTAAAAATCAAATCAAAACAAATTACAAAAACAAACTATAGATTGTGACAATTTATTAGATTCACCGTACATTTCATTAAAAAAGGAATATTAACAATATTTCATATTCTTTTCTTTCTAGTGAAAGAATATTATGTTAGCAAAATTATAACGCCTTGGCTTCTTGGCCTGTCAATTTTGAGTGTTTCCTATAACATCAGTGTTTTGTTTCTAAGTTATTTTACTGCAGCAGGCAGGACATCTAACTGAATACATTGCTTTCCTGAAACAGCCTGGACTGTAATTCTGTAGCAGTCCTGTTACATTACCATCTTTCAGGAGGCCTGTCACTAAGCCATGGCAGTAGGAAAGAGGAGCCGGAAAGGAACATTGATGAGGGCAGTTGCATTTGGTGATTTCCCAAGAGGAGACAAACACCAATCTACTGAAGGACTTTGGCTGCCAGCAGGTAAAATCAGGACATTGCCTTTATTTCCAACATATTAGGAATGTTTAATTCTGCCTTTCTCAGCTGGATGGAGAATACTCTGACAGACCCTGACCTTTCATGAGTGAAATCAAGGAATCTGAAGGTTATTTTACATCCTCCTAGCAATAAATTCATAAGCTTTACAGTCTGCATGAAAAAAAAAGTATGTAACCTTGAGATTTTTTTAAAGTAATAATCTATTTGTTTGTTGCAATTTCAGAAAAAAAAACATATTCTATGGCATTCATTGGGTTTTATTTTTGATCTACTAAATGAAGATAATGACAGTTCCTTCAGAAGAAAGATTTTCTTATCTTTCTGGTATATAATGGCCGATGTAGCAGTAGATAAGAAAGGCATAAACATCATTCATAATCTCAAGATGCAAGCTGGTTTTCTCTAATTTGTGCACAGTGATATCTGAGACATCTCTCTGTTGGCTAGCTTCATGATCTGTTGTTCACCTGTGGGGTCCCACCCTCCATTCACACCGGTCATTCCCCATCGTATGCTTTTACAACATCATGGATTTACCCCTGGGCTGGTCCCCTTCCTGGGAAATTCTCATCCCTCTTTGCCTTCTCTGCTGGACCACACTTCAGTTTTTCCATGAGTCCCTCTTGAAACGCTATAATCTGATAAATTCAGATGTCTCTTCTTTGTGCTCTCATACCACCTAGTGTAGTCTGTTATCCTAGCACCTTTTACTTGAAATGTAAGACTGATTATTTATTTAATATGTAGCAACAATGTCTCAATTGTTGTCTTTTGTCTCCAATGCATAGCACACTTGCTAAAATGCAGCAGGCTTATATTCATTATTTAAATAAATGCATCAATGGAATTTGCTTTTTAATGCTTCTTAAAAATAGAATAAGCTCTTCCCCATAATTTAAAGTTGAACTCATTTCACAATTTTAATAGTGACTTTTTCCCAAGAAAAAGCTTGTTAGAGAAGATAAACTACATATTTTTATGTGTCTATGTTCTCTAAATGATATTTACTGCCACCACTATTTTAATCTTCAAGCTTATAAAAATATTTTAAACCAGTCTAAATGTGTATATCATTCATTTATTCATGGATTCTACTAGTTTTTCCTTGTGTCTACTCCCCTTATATCTACTTTTCAGGAAGACACCCTGTAAACCCTACACCTTTTATCTAATTACCTCTATTGGTAAAAGCCCACTTTTGTTAAATCCAGCTCTACTAACGCAATCCAACCCAATCGTCCAAGAGACCAACCAATTAATCTATAATTTTGCTCATTTCTTTTCTCCTGTTGTATTTACTCCCCTTTCTTTATGTTTCCCTAGTGAAGGACTTCTCACAGACATGGAAACGTGCTCTCTCTCCTACTTTAAAGAACAGTTTTCCCACTCTACATCCTCTCTTGCTATTAATTAATTTTCTTCCCTCTAGATTGAGTACTCCTCAGAAGTTGCTGATGCTTACAAAGGCAATTGCTTTTCTTTGCACTCCCTTGAACCACTTTGGTCAAGCTTTCCCTGACACCCCATCAGCTTAATCTGCCCAAATCAATGTCATCAATGACATCATCCTTGTCAGCTACAGCTGTTAATTCTCAGTGCTCATCTTGGAGCACATTTTAAGTAACCATCAGGAGGACTGATGAGAATAGTTGATTGCTATCTCCTCTTTAAAATAATCTCTGCATTTGACTTTCATAACACCTCACCTGTTGTTTCCAAGACTATGGTGTTTGGCCCAAGTGCAGTCAGGAAGTTTATTCATTGTCTATAGAGAAGTGGAAAGTGGTAACATGACCTACTAAAATGCTTTGTTTTTATTTTCACCATTAGCTGGCAATACTATTTCCTGGAAAGAAAAAAAAAATGCCTTTTTGTTAGGCTGCTTTTTAGGAATTGTAGTTGCCGTAAAATTTTAATAATTTATATTTAATCTTCATGTTATCACTTTTTTAGCCTTTGATCCACACAGAATCAGCTGGAAGCTCTTCTTCTCAGACAGATTATGTTTGTGACAGTTTGCAATTGTTTAAGCTCCTTTGCTAAATGGTTTATATCTCCAATCCCTGTGGATCCAGCGTTTGAACAATGGGTTCAAATAAAAGTGAAGCATCAGGGAATATAAAGGTAGAGAGATTATGACTTAGTTCAATTCTGCCATTCTATGTTAAACTCGGATTTTTTATTTGTGTCTGGAATGTAAAGTAGGGAAATACAGAGTGAACTGCAGTGTGAAATGTTTTTCTTTGCTGTATGCTTTAGGGCATACAGGAAATATTCTATTGGATTTGAATAATATTTTAAATGGCAATTTAGTTTTATTTTAGCTGTTTGTTTTAAAAATAAATAGGAAATAAGAAACTGCAATTTTATTACAGATTAATGTGAAAACATACTAATTCATTTCATTACTTGCACTGTGAAATTATTTTTATATTTTATTTTTTTGTTGAAATTGGATGGCTTAAACAACAGAAATGTATTGTCTCACAGTTCTGGAAGCTAGAAATTCAAAATTAAGGCGTCAAAATGTGGGTTCCTTCTGAGGATCATGAGGGAATGATCTATTCCAGGCCCCCTCCCCCTTTTATGTTGGCTTTTGATGGCTGTCTTCTCTCTGGGCTTTTCACATTACCTACCCTCACTGTGTGTCCGTCTCTGTTTTCAAATTGCCTCATTTTATAATAATGCCAGTCACATGAATTATGGTCCACTCTTAGAATGACCTCATTCTAAGTTGATTAACTCTGTAGAGGCAGCATCCCAAAATATGTCACATTCTGAGGAACTGGGGGTTAAGACTCCAATATATATTGTGTGTTGGGTGGGGATGAGGACATATACTTTACATTTAACAAAATAAAAAAAGTTAACTGTGCTTTCAATGTCTGGCCTTAATTATCTTTTATTTCACTTCATGGTTCATATAAAAATAATTTTGTTGTGTAAAGAAATGAGTGTTAAAAAAATATTCACTCCAGGTGTCAACTATTTCAGATATATTGACTACACCTTAGCCTCCTAATTTTGCACTTAAAACCTACTGACCACACCTTAACACATGTTTTTAAATACCTCTATACACTAAAATCCTGCACATTTATGTCTCTAGCTCCAGCTTTTTCCCTGAACAGTAATTCGTATTTCCAGATGCTTTCTACTATATCACTGGGATGTCTTACAGATGATAGAAAACTAACAGGTTCAAGATTGAACTCTCAATCTTCCATCAAATTTGACTTTCTTTAAGTTTTATTTACTTAGAAAATGGCAAGTCATCATTCAATTACTCAGGCAAATTTTTGTAGTTACATAGGATTCCTTTTTTTTTTTTTTTTTTTTTGCCTACACTATATCTGAAATGTAAGAAAATCTTACTCTTTTTACCTTCAGAATATAATCAAAATTTGACTATTAAACCAATGTTAAGATTATGGCCCAAGTGACCAACATCTCCAGCTTGAATATTTTACTAGACTTGTGCGTATAACTGATCTCTCCTTGTATATGCTTACCCTGTTGGCATTAACCTCAGCAAAGCAGTTGATATATTTAATATTGTAAAGCATTATATTTAATTTTTTAAAACATTCTTATGGTTTTCTGTTTTCTTTAGAGTACAAGCCATGGCCCTAAACCTACAATGGCCTCTGGGTACCTGATATGTCTACACCTATTTTCTTCCTCTCATTTCTTAACTGCTGTCACAATAACTTACTGTTATTTTGCTAGTAATATACCTGTGCTATTCATTGAACATATCAGGCATTCATTCTCCTTAGAAACTTTGCTCCTGATATTTAATTTTTTTACAAAAATTTGCGCTCAAGAAATTCAAAGGGTTTCCCCCCAACTCCATGTTTTCAATGGGACTTTCCATGGTTAATGTATTTAAAACTATATTTCCTCCCAATATATTGTCTCCATTGTGAGTTGCTTTTTCTAGTATATTTTCTAGCACTTAATCACTATATGTTCTGTATACTTATTTTCCTTGTCCTATCACTGGAACATATCTGACAAACTCCCGTGAATCGGTGAAAACTTTAGGATTACTTTTTTGTCTTTTGTTTATTGCTTTATGTACAGGCATTTAGCTGGCTAATTTTAAGTGTTCAATAAATATTATTTAAATGAATTTTTGGAAAGTTAATTCACAAACAAAACTCAAAATTTTAAGTAGGTCTTAGTTTGTTAAGAAAAAAACTGACAAATGTTTTAGATAAGGTTCCACCAGCTGCTACACTAGATATATCTAAGTTGTTAGCAGATTAACTTTGCCTAAGTAGGAGTTTGATAAATGCATCCTATGTCAACAGTTATTCCTTAAATGATGATTCAAGGATTCTGATTTCTTCTACAACATGAATCAACCATTTTCATACACAGTTTTCAAGATCATCTTTGGAGGTGTGTTCATTATAAGAGCACTCTGGGAACATTTTTAAGGGCTTATCCTTGAATTGGTTTTCAAAATTTCCAAAAATTCCATGGGCTTGCACTCAGTCAGATGGCTACATTAGCCATCTGTCTAGTTGGAGGAGTAAATGGATTTGATAAAGAAGTAACATGTCTGACAGAGCAAACAATGTAAAGGACAAAATAAATATAGAATATCTGCTTAAATTTGAGTATCTAGTAATGTACATTAGTGTTCAATGCATTATAAAGACATAATTATATTTTTTTTAAAGCAGTTAAAATGTTTAAGTTTTGGCTTTTCAAATATATAATTGTGGCTGTCTTGCTTATTCAACAAAACATTCAAGGAGAAACGCATGTTTATTATGAAACTTGTCCTAACAGTTATCTGCATTGTTGCATTTGGTATTGTTTTATGTTTACCTAGCAGGTGGATTCTTGAAACTAATGTAGTATTATGTTTTTACAGCTGTTCTTGACAATCTGAACATCTGGTTTTGTAAACTACTTGTAACCAAAACTTCACAAACTGAGATTCATCCTCAAGAGCACAACTGGCATTTAAAGAGCTTTTAGTAAAAACTTATTTTAAGGTCAAAGAATAAAGCAGAATCAAAAGGTATATTGACTCTGCCTGGAGGAAAATAAGAAGTAGATTTAATTTTTCTACATATGATGTTCATTATTTTAATTTTGACACTCTACATTTCCCAAATTAGATTCCATACAGCAGTAGTTATGTGATATGGCCAATATTGAAAATGTTTTGTTCCACTAACAACTATTTTTATATTAGCTAGGTGTTGTGGTGTACTTCTGTGGCCCAGCTACTTGAGAGGCTGAGGCAGATCACTGGATCCCAGGAGGTTGAGGCTGCAGTGAACTGTGATTGTATGTGATTGCACCATTACATTCCAGCCCGAGCAAAAGGACAATGCCCTGTCTCTGAAAAAAATAAAAATAAACCAACAAAAAACAAATTAAGAAAAGAAAAATATTTTATGTTGCAGTTCTCCTCTAGGAGCATCAAAATAGCCATTAATACAGTAAAGTCACTGAGACTTTTTTCATTTTTGTTTAGCTGGATTTAAAAGTATGTTCACTATTACTACTTGCTGTGGAGAAATTATTTTGACAATGAAACTATTTTTCTCGCCTTGATATCTGTTGTATTGGTTTTCTGGGCCATCACAAAATACCACAAAATAGTGGCTTTGAACAACAGAAATATATTGTCTCACGGTTCTGAAGCCTAGAAATCTGAAATCAAGATATGGACTGGGCCATGTTCCTTCTGAAACTTGTAGAGAAAGGATCCATCCTTGCCTCTTCCTGCTTTTGGTAGCCCAGATGTTCCTTGGTTGGTGGCAGCATAATTCTAACGGTTGTCTCTTTTTTCATATGTGTTCAGATTCCTTTTCTTAAAAAAAATGACATCAGTTGTGTTGGATAATGGCTCATCCTAATGCCCTCATTTTTGCCTGATTATATTGATGAATAACTTATTTCCAAACAAAGTCATATTCTGGGTTACCAGAATATAGGGCTGTGAGAGGTATATTTTTGTGTGGGGCACAATTAAGCTTGTAATGTCTGTTAACATGTTCTCTGAGGATCATAATTTGGAATATACTATGCTACATAATCACTACTCTTATCTATTGCAGTGGAAAGGTGGGTGTTGTATGTATGATTTTTAAATTGTGAAAAACATACAAAAACTTCAGAGCTAAAGAAAAATATATAAAGTTAACAATTATTCCATAACCATAATTTATGTAATCTATCCCTATTAATGAGTACTAAACTGCCAGTAGCATTAATAAAAATGACTCTGAATTCATAATCTGCTGACAAATGATGAGTAATGTCATTGTAAAATGTTAAAAAGTACATATCTTAATACTATTACTGCAAAGACAAAGTTGAGAATGTCAGCCATAACACTTGAGAATGTACATCATACATGCTTTTTGTTTATCTGGAATCAAAGCCTCTATTTAATTATAGGAGAATTTAAAATATAATATTCATCTAATTTCTGCTTTATATTTCAAGTTAGTTAAAACCAATTATTTAGGGGCCATTTTAAATACATTAATTTACACATATATTTATCACTCTAAATATATTCTTCAGGTTAATCAGTTAATCAACACCAACCTGAATCAGTGGTAATATTGTGAATTTATTTTGGTATTAGCCACAAGACACATGCATATATATTTATGTAAAAGTATATATTTTTGTTCCAAAGTAAATATGTGAAATCAAAAAACACTGCATTTAACACCCTACTGATCATCTGGAGACATAAAAACATTTTTCGAATGTATGTAATCATTTTATTTATCAGTGTTTAAAGTACACGATATTTGAATATTGTAGTTCAAGGGGTATTTGCTTTTCCTTGAGAAATTAGATTTCTAATAAAAGAGCATTACACAAAGTTTTCTATAAGTTGCTAAATAATATTTTCTATACAGTTTCAGGACAATTTGCAGATATGAGTTAAACTTCAGAAAAAGCAGAAATAAAATTCAAGTTAATTAAACCATTGTTTTATAAAGTCCTTGCATTCTGCACATCTGAAAGAGAAAAGAACCAAATTCATTATTAGCTATTCAGATTTAATCTATGTTTTATGTTCCATTATACAAATAAGAATATCAAGATCATGTTCTCAGATTTTGTAAAACCCATTTGTGACACTTCAAAAATGAATGGCTTTTATATTTTTTTATAACAAAACCACTGTTCTACTATACACAGAATTTCTAGGTGCCAATTCATACAAGAGTCACCTTACACATATAATTCAATTTAATCAACAACTACCTGAAAATGTGGTAACATGAATTTACTTCAGTATTAATTGCAGCAATTCAACTCAGGGTATTCTGCCATCCCCCTCCCCATTCTCCATACCAGACTAGGCATGCATTCATACTGCAATCATTTGTAATACAGAGGTAAATTTAGCTAGTTAATTATTTTGATGGTCTTGTATTACAGGATGCTTAGAGCACACATTTTTCAGCTGGAAACCTGTTTAGCAGTGGTATCTTTGCCCAAGTTTTGTTCAGGCTTGCTGGACTTATTCTACCTAGTTGGTCTAGCCCACTGAGCTTGGCTTGCACTACTGGCCTGGATGCCACATCTGCCAAGGGCAAGCCAGGCACTGAGCAGTGAGGGATATGTGAGTGGGTGTGGGGTCCAGGCACTGTGCACAGCCTTGTTTTCTGGCAGTGGTGGCGTGGGCAGCTCCAGGCACCAGCACAGGCACTGACTCCATGTGAGACTGTGACTGGATCATGGGTAATGCAAGCAGCTTCTGCTGTGGGCACTGGAGAACACAGTTATTCCTGAAAGCTTGGAGATGCCAGAAACTGTAGAGCCCCAAAGAGGATGTCACAGCCTTGGCTCTGGAATCCACTAGGACTGGGGTCCCCAAAGGGCCACAGCTCTTCTGTAGTTCTCACCCACAATGTGGCAAGTTGGGGACATGTTTCTGACCTGTTGGTGTTACAATCTTTCAGTTCTGCCATTTGGTGGGTCCCAAGTTTTTGTCCCATGTCCAGGATGAATGAGGTATGAGGGCAACTAGAGAGTAAGAGGCAGGGAGCAGCTTCACTGAGTAATAGAATAGATCTTAGGAGACCTGAAGTGGGTAACTCTTTCCCACAGGCAGGTCACTTCTGTGGGAAGGAGTCGCTCACTTTGCCTACTTCATTGCCGATAATGTCCAGCTCTTAGCAGAGAGGAAACCTGTAGTGGGTAGCTCCTTTCCCTCAGGCAGGTCATTCCAACAAGCTGAAGAGACCTCAGGTGGGTACCTCCGTTACACAGCTGATTGTCCTGAGGCCTGTGGGAGTCTGGCTGAGTCCAGGATTTTTATGGGCTCAGAAGGGAGGAGATGCATGCCAATTGTTCCATGGGCAGGCCTGGAAAAAGCACCATAAATTTTCATGCTGGGCAGTGGATTCCATTTAGAACTGGAAGCTTGGCCCATGGGCTTCTGGCTGTTCCTGGCTTGAAGGTGGGGTTTTATCCAGAGACCTACTCCTTTCTGCCCTAGGAACTTGTCTACCTCCTGTCATCAACATGCTGCCCACAGTGCCCAGGCTGTTCATATCGAGGTGTGCCTGGAGACCCATGCTGAGTGGCCCTCAGCCCCCTCTCTGGCCAACCTCCCATGAGTGTTAGTCCTTAAAGTCCAGTGGGGGCCAAGGCAGCAGGGGGCTGTCATGTCAGCACTGCCCCAAGCGTATGCACACCCACCTGGGTCATGACGGCACCTGGGCTTGGCTACAACTTTGTTCTGCACTGGAGACAGTGCCAGGAGCACAGAGAGGCCAAGTAGTGAGAGCAAGCACTACTGAGCCTGCAGGGGAAGGGGGAGCATCCTGGGTTCCTGAGACCACAGGGATGCCAGGGTCCGGAGCTGTGGCTGGGTGGCTGCAACTGTGCCTGGGAGCATGCGACTCCTGTCTCATTGACTCCGAGGAGTGGAGCTCCCACCTGTTTCTGGCCCCTGCTGGCTCCAATGCAGCCCAGCCTCGTCTCCCCCACTGCAGCTGGTATCTTCACAGCAGCCACTCCAGATGAATTGCTGATTCCATCAATCTCCATTCTGAAGAGGTACATCTAACTGCCATTAGAATAGGGATGATAACTGCTCTTAATTGCTTCCTGCTGATAGGAGGCACTGTTTTGGGGAAAGCCGTAGTCAGATCTTCTGTCAGAGGCTTATCCAAGGGTCCCCAGTGAAAAAGATCAATCATTTGAAGCTCCATTTGCATGACCATTTGGATTTTGATGGCTCAAAGGCAAGAAGAGACAAACTGGGTTATTAGAACACATATATCAAAATGAAATAAGGGGGTGCTAAAAATCCTGAGGCTGCCGAGATGCCCAGATAACTGGTGGGTATAGTTATGCCTGCTAAGATGGGTGCATGGGAGTTGGTTTTCGTAAGCTCTCTTTGTTCTTATTTTTCCAAAAAAGAAACCTTTGAGTATAGGCACCCTATTTACCCCTGTCACCTGGAAGGATTTGCAGGATAATTGCTCATAACTAGAATATTGATCCAGAGTTTTACATTACCCATCTATTTTGTTTCTTCTGAGCTGCGATCAGAGATCACTGGTTCGTTCATAAAAATTAGCAGTATTAATCTAAAATGCAGACAAATACTTAAAAACAATTAATGATACTAGAATTTAATGGCAAGTGTATAAGAAGTTTTGAGGCATAATTGTTCTCTCTCCAGTCCTCATGTTTGTTAAAAACAAATCATGATAGGACTAATTTGTTTGCAAAATAAACTTCAGTCTTATACTTGACCCAATTATTTGTGTAAACTGAAACAAGAATAATTACTTTCCCATAGACTTTTTAAATTGGCTCTGATAGAATTCTGTTCTGTAAGGAATCTCAGATAAGACCTTTTACAATTTAGCTCAGCCAAGAGTTTTTCCCCTCAAATACCTATGAGTTGGGTAAATTCCTCTCTTCTTGAAGTCCCTAAGGTAACTTGGGGCTCTAAGACCTGTTAGAAAGTGACATTAATTACACATCACAGGTTAGGAAGGAGGCGGGGGATGGGAACAGTGCAGACAGGCTATGAGGCCAGTTTCCCCAAGGAACTTTTATTGGTTCTGCAAGTCAAGCTTGATATCTTAAAGGGAAGCACACTCTTTGAGTCAAAGCTTTGGTAAAACAACCAATTTCTCCAATTGCATCCTGTTGCAAAAGAAAATGTATTCTTATTACACTTATGCAAATAACTGTGTTGCCATAGTTAAGAATATTCATAGTTTACAAATTCTGAAGAAACCAGACAGAGAAACAAATATGCTCCAAATTTTGTTCACAAGTATATACCTTACTCAATTGCTTAAAGCTATAAATAGCTCAAAATAAAAGTTTTCCTGACTTTGAAAAAAACGGATCAGCCACATTTTAAGTAAAATGTTAAAAAACGTTACTTCAGTTTTTTTTATTAGTTCAGTCCATTCCGTTAACTCCTGTTCTGCCTGATATTCATGAATATTTCAGTTTCTCATAAGTTCTGAATGTTTTTCCTTTATTTTAATGTCAAAATCTCCAAAGATATCAGAAACCTACATTGAAAACCACTTGTCAAAGTTCTATAGTTGAATATAAATCATCTTTTGAAGAGAATCAAAAGAAGACAATGTGAATCACAAAATATCTTTGAGTAGTCACAGTCAAAACACAATTGACGAATTTGGTTATGTCTGTGGCTTACAATAACAATATAATAACTTTAACTATAATTGATAGCATATACTAAGACATTAGAATTTTAGCAATCCCATAACATTTTCGAACATGTATTAATATTATTTACTAAAATATAACCTGAAAAAGATTAACCATTGTTTTTGTTTTGGCAAACCCATGTAACTAAAAATGTCAAATAATCCTGTTTATTTCTCTTTTGGATGCTCCAGGGGCCCTCTGTAGTTTCCAAAATTTAGGGATTTTAAAAGACAATTTTGAAGGGGAAATTTGATTTTGGGAAGCCTATCAAATATGTTAAGTGTTTAAAACACTTGATATTATGTAATAGAATTACAGGTTATCATAAGTCATTTATTCACCAAAATAATGACTCAAAATTTTTTTCAAAACGTAAAAAAAACTTATTGATTAAGCAGAAAGACTTTGCTATCCAAATTATCTGTCTTTTGTTTTTTTCTTATTTTCTTCAGCAGTTTATTCACAAGGCTAACAAAAATATTTCATTATCTTTTAACATTACATGAAAATATTGTTTGAGATAGCCAAATTCCACCCTTACATTAGTCTATTATTAATGTTAAACAAAATTTATTTAAATGAAACCTTATAGACAAATCTTTCCGATTTTAATCAGTTTGACTGTGTGGTGAGATATTCATAAAACTTACATAACCCTTTAACATGTTTTTTTAAAAAGCAAGTCAGTGCCTTAAGAAACCCTTGTTGTGCTTTTTCTCAATGTTTAATTTACAAAAAAAACAAATAGTTTCCTTTTTGAATTCACTCAATATGTTCACACAATATCTTTTATAAGACTAACGTTTACAAAGCTTCCACAATTTGTTTAAACCTTCAACTTCATCTTAAGTAACTTAAAACAATCATTTAACCCTCTAAATTAGGCAAAAATTTACAACCCCATGCCTTCTTACAAATTTTACTTAAATAATTTTTGCTTTTCTTACACATCTTGCATGTAAATCTATTTTCAGTAGTCTCAGTTACATATTATAATGGTAACTCTTAGCAAATTCAAATTTTGTGTAAAACCTGGTAAGGTATTTCCAGCACAGGTAGGGGGTGGAGTTAACTTCATATGTCCCCAGGCCTTGACAAATTGTTAAGCAGGTTAGTCAAACAATTTTCAAAAGCAAAGAAGCCCAGGTCTGGTAGCTCACATCTGTAATCCCAGCACTTTGGGAAGCTGAGGTGGGTGGACCACCTGAGGTCAGGAGTTTGAGACCAGCCTGTCCAACATGGGGAAACCCTGTCTCTACTAAAAATACCAAAATTAGCTGTGTGTGGTGGTACAAACCTGTAGTCCCAGCTACTCAGGAGGTTGAGGCACGAGAATCTATTGAATACAGTCAGTAGAGGTTGCAGTGAGCCGAGATTGTGCCAAGGCACTACAACCTGGGCAACAGAGCAACACTTTGTCTCAATAAAAAAGAAAAAAAAAAAAAGCTAAAGAAGCAGTTTATGACCTTAAAGCATTCAGCACCTAGTTTCTTACCTGTATAATTTAGAACATATGTCTATATTTTGTAGACATTTTTACTTTACCAGTAATTTATAAAGCTTTATATTTCTCAAAGATTAAAGTCACATGAACTAGGAGGCATTATAGCTTTATTTTTTTTTTAAATTGATCTAAGTGCTTGTATTTCTTTAAGCCAATCAATTAGAAGTTTTTTTCATATAAACATCACACACATAACATCAACAGAATAAGACCCACTAGTTATAAGATTTTTCATTTGCCAATCTCTGAATTGGATTACTGGCCTCAGGGTGAAGCCCTTCAAGAAACAGGACTAGGAAAACATGCAGTTTCTAGAAACTAACAAGCAGGCATTGCTGGAAGACTAAAACAGATTTTGAGAGGGAGCAATCTGCCTCTAATTCCTGACATTTCGTGAGGAAAACAGTGGGTTTTTCTTCCAAAACAATGTCACTGATGCCTCCTCTGTTTTCCCCAAGGAATCCCAGGTTATCAGAAATTATCTTATGGCCCCTCATGTATGCAGTATGAGTGGCAAGACAAAATAAAGAAAAGTAATTCAGTTGACTGAGAAGAAAACAAAACCCTTTATTCCAGAAAATCAAGATCCTTTTGGATCTTGATCAAATCACGATGGAAAAGCCTTTTAAATATCCCTATACTTTGGATATCCACTTTTTTGTTGTTTTATTATACTTTAGGTTCTGGGATACATGTGCAGAAGATGAAGGTTTGTTACATAGGTATACATGTGCTATGTATGCACATATCAAAATGTCATCTATATTGGGTATTTCTGCTGCACCCATCAAACCGTCATCACATTGGGTTTTTCTCCTAATACTATCCCTACCCTAGCCTCACAGTCCCTAACAGGCCCCGGAGTGTGATACTCCCCTTCCTGTGTCCACCTCTTCTCATTGTTCAACTCCCACTTATGCATGATAACATGTGGTGTTTGGTTTTCTGTTCCTGTGTTAGTTTGCTGAGAATGATGGTTTACAGCTTCATCTGCGTTCCTTCAAAGGATATGAATTTATTCTTTTCTATGGATGAATAGTATTTTATGGTGTATGTGCCACATTTTCTTATTCCGGTATGTCATTGGTAGGCATTTGGGTTAGTTCCAAGTCTTTCCTATTGTGACTAGTGTTGCAATAAACGTATGTGTACATGTGTCTTTATAGTAGAATGATTTATAATCCTTTGGGTATAAAGCCAGTAATGGGATTGCTGAGGCAAATATGTATTTCTCATTCTAGATCCTTAAGGAATCACCACACTGTCCTCCACAATTATAGAACCAATTTTCACGCACACCAACAGTGTAAAAGTGTTCCTATTTCTCCACATCCTCTCCAGCATCTGTTTTTTCCTTGCTTTTTAATGATTGCTATTCTAACTGGCAAGAGATGGTATCTCATTGTGATTTTGATTTGAATTTTGCTAATAACGAGTAATGATGAGCTTTTTTTCATGTTTATTGGCCACATAAATGTCTTCTTTTGAGAAGTGTATGTTCATATCTTACACCCACTTTTTGATTGGGCTGTTTTTTGTTTTCTTGTAAATTTGTTTAAGTTCCATGTAGATTATAGATATTAGCCCTTTGTCAGATGCATAGATTGCAAAGTTTTCTCTCATTCTATAGATTGTCTGTTCACTGGGATGATAGTTTCATTTGCTGTGCAGAACTCTTTAGTTTAATTAGATGCTATTTGTCAATTTTGGATTCGTTGCCATTGCTTTTGGTGATTCATTCAGAAAGTCTTTGTCCATATCTATGTCCAGAATAGTATTGCTTAGGTTTTCTTCTAGGGATTTTTTTTTAATGGTTTTAGGTTTACATTTAAGGTCTTTAATACACCTTGAATTAATTTGTATATAAGGTCTAAGGAAGAGTCCAGTTTCAGTTTTCTGCAATGGCTAGCCAGTTTTCCCAACACCATTTATTAAATAGGGAATTCTTTTCCCATTCCTTGTTTTTGTCAAGTTTGTCAAAGATCAGATGATTGTAGATGTGTGTCATTACTTCTGAGGCTTCTATTCTGTTCTATTGGTCTATATGTCTGTTTTGGTACCAGTACCATGCTGTTTAGGTTACTGTGGCCTTGTAGTGTAGTTTGAAGTCAGATAGCATGATGCCACCAGCTTTGTTCTTTTTGCTTAGGGTTGTCTTGGCTATATGGGCTCTTTTTTGTTTTTGTTTTAGTTTTTGTGAAATTTAAAGTAGTTTTATCTAATTCTGTGAAGAAAGTCAATGGTTGCTTGACAGGGAGAGCAATGAATTTATAAATTGCTTTGGGCAATATGGCCATTTTCAGGATATTGATTCTTCCTATCTATGAGCATGGAATGTGTTTCTATTTGTTTGTGTCCTCTCTTATTTCCTTGAGAAGTGGTTTGTAGTTTCCCTTGAAGAGATCCTTCACATCCCATGTAAGTTGTATTTCTAAGTATTTTATTCTCTTTGTAGCAATTGTGAATGGGAGTTCACTCATTATTTGGTTCTCTATTATTGATGTATAGGAATGCTTGTGATATTTGTGCATTGATTTGGCATCCTGAGACTTTGCTGAAGTTGCTTATCAGCCTAAGGAGATTTTGGGCTGAGATGAGAGAGTTTTCTAAATATACAATCATGGTATCTGCAAACAGAGACAAATTGACTTCCTCTCTTCCTATTTGAATACCCTTTATTTCTTTCTCTTGCCTGATTGCCCTGGCCAGAATAAGAGTGGTTAATAGGAGTGGTGAGAGAGGGTATTCTTGTCTTGTGCCAGTTTTCAAAGGGAATGCTTCCAGCTTTTGCCCATTCAGTATGATATTGGTTGTGGGTTTGTCATAAATAGCTCTTATTATTTTGACATACGTTTTATCAATGGCTGGTTTTTTGAGAGTTTTTAGCATGAAGTGGTGTTGAATTTTATCAAAGGCCTTTCCTGCATCTATTGAAATAATTTTGTGGTTTTTGTCATTGGTTCAGTTTATTTGAAGGATTAGGTTTATTTTTTTGAATATGATGAACCAGCCTTGCATCTCAGAGATGAAGTGGACTTTATAGGTCACATAAGCTTTTTAATGTGCTGCTGGATTTGGTTTCCTAGTATTTTATTGAAGATTTTCACATCAATGTTAATTGGGGATAATGGCTTGAAATTTTCTTTTTTTGTTGTGTCTCTTCCAGGTTTTGGTATCAGGATGATGCTGGCCTCATAAAGTGAATTAGTGAGAAGTCCCTCTTTTTCTATTGTTTAGAATAGATTCAGAAGAAATGATACCAGCTCCTCTTTGTACCTCTGGTAGAATTTAGCTGTGAATCCATCTGGTCCCCTGCTTTTTTTGTTTGGTAAGCTATTAATTATGGCCTCAATTTCAGAACTTTTTATTAGTCTATTTGGGGATTCGACTTCTTCCTGGATTAGTCTTGGGTGGGTGTATGTGTCCAGGAATTTATCCATTTCTTCTAGATTTTCTAGTTTGGATATCCACTTTTAATTAAGCTGACCTTTAGCCATAGTACTCTTGGAAAAAGTCCTATTAAATATTTTAATTTCCAAACTTAGTCATGCCAAATGGCCAATACTTCTGGCTTTTGAATTCATTGGGTAAGGGATAGAGAATACAGTAATTTTTACCATTTCTACAACCAGTTTGCACAGAGAAAAGCCCAGAAGTCCGACTGTTAAGAACTTTTATTCTTTTGCTGGTATGTCAGGCTTCTGGGTTCCCTTTCCCCAAGCTATAGAGCCCCATTGAACCTGGAGTTTTGTGACGGGGAACAGACAAAGAAAAGTTGTCCCTCCTCTAGAGATTGCCAAACAGTTTAAGTTTTGGGGAAATTGGACTTTTCCCAGTTTGGTGGATGCTTCCAATGGGAGTGTTCTATGGTACAGATACATGATTACCCATCAACAAAGAGAGGATGGAGAGAAAAAGAAAAAAAAAAATTCTTTCTCCAGAATTTGAGGGTCAAAGGAGTTCCAGTGATGCAGGATGCACTTAAGAGCACTGCAGGCTGATGATGATGGGTTATCCACCTGGAAAGAGGGGAAAAAAGGTGTCCCTTTGTTTCTTTCTTTTTCCAGCAAATTCCTGGGGTACATGAGGGAGAGAAAATAAAAGTCATCCTCTTCTTTCTTCCAATCTCATATTCCAAAGTCCTGGCAACCTTTGCAGGTTTCACCCATTGTTGCAAGTGTGACCTTCTCCTATGTAGTGGGGAGGTCTAGTGGTTAGGAATATTCACACTCAGCAACACACTACCCTATTGTACCACTGTTGGTCACTTTTGGGTTCCTAGACCTCATCTATGCCATGTATGTGAGCATGACCTCCTTCCATGAAGCTGCCAATTAGTCTCATAATTGGCAGGAAGTAGTCATGCTTACCTGCGCTGTGTGGTAAACTTCCACTGTTGTCTGCCTCTGAGTCCTTTAGATCTAGTTTTCCTTTCTTGGGATTTAACCTGAAGCTTGGTCTCAGGAGGGTGTATGGACTCATTCAATTAAGTCCCAGTTTGCCCTCACCAAATTGCAGTCAGGCAGGGGGAAGCTTCTCTATTGCTCCCTTTTCATAAGCAGGAGATGATGTGGAACTAGGTCCTCTTTAAAAAGATAAGAAAAAAGAGGGTCCTGGGAATTGTAGACCTGGCCAAATAAAATGAATAAAATGTATACCAAAAGTACAACTTGAGTGTGGGGGAGGGGAATATGCCTGGGGGCAAATACTTCTTGCCCTATGCAAATGGGCTTCTTTCAATAGGGGAAAGAAAAATCTCAATTGTTATGTCCTCTTTGCTTCTAAAAATAAGCATAAACCACATTGTTCTAATTTACATTCCTGATGAGTAAGCCAAATGCTCATTCTACCCAGGAATATTATCTCTGTGATCTGCAACAACAGCCTTAACATGAAGAAGAGGATTGTAGCCATGGCAGTATTGGAAGAAAGAAAGCGTGAATGAAAAGACTGGATGTCCTAGTGTTTACATACTAATGGGTGGTCAGGGTCTTGAGTTAGTTGAGGGGCCCTTGGATAACACTGAAGTGTAGCTTCAGCCAGATATCATCAGTCATCCCAGTGCCTCCTTCCAATTCCACAGGACAGCTAGATTTCTGTGAAGGGAAACTGGATTGAAACAAAGCCAGTATTTCCAACACTCGAGAATGACAAGGGGTTGACAGTGTCCTTCCCAGCAAGCCTGTCCTCCATGTCTTAAGTCCAGCAGCTGTGGCAGTCACTTTTAACTAGCCAATAGAAGCTCAGTGTTTTTCTTGCATTTTGGCCATTATAGAGTTTAGGAACTTCAAAAACAGGACAGACCAGCAAGTCTTTTACTCACCTTTCCGCATATCCTGGACCAGCCACCCAAAATGTTGCATTTCCTGCTGGAATCTTCTGTGGCCAGTGGCACCTGTGCCTGAGTTTTGCTTGAGTCTGCTGGGCTTGTTCCACCCACTCAGCCTGGCAGGCTGTGGTTGGCTCATGCTGCTGGCCTGGATCCCACACCTACCAAGGACAAGGCAGGTGTGGAGCGGCGAGGGGTATGGGAATGAGTGTGGGGTATGGCCACTGTACACAGCCAGATGCGTCAGCTATGGCAGAGCATTCAGCTTCAAGTGCTGGCACAGGTGCCAGCTCCATGTGAGGCTGTGGCTGAATCAGATGTACCACAGCAGCTTTCACTGCAGGTGCTGGGGAACGTGGTGGTACCTAGAAGCTTGGAGATATTGCAGCTGTGCCTGGGAGCCTGGGGCTCCTGCCTCTCTGACTTGGTAGGGGGCAGGACACCAGTGGGCTCCATGGACCATGCAGCCCTGGACACACCTCCTTGGCTGCAGCCCACTTCTTTGCAGCCACAGCTACAGACGGGCCACTGCTATCATCACTTGTTCTCATTTTCTCTGAACTTTTCTCAGTTTCTCATTTTTCTTTGTTAACATCACCATTTTTACCATCTCAATTATTAGAGATGGTAATTAGTCCCTTTTGGGACCCTTTTGGCTAATAAATCACATGGGAATTATGTACTTCTCAAAAGTTTATATGGACATTTTAGAAAAAAATTAGTATCTTTTGGAGTTTATGTAATATCTAACATATAGGAAAGAAAGAAATAGATATATAGGTTGAAGAAAAGATGCTTTCATTGTATAATCTTCCAAAAATCTAGAAAACAATTGATAGGACAAGATAGGCAAAAAGCTAGAAAGAAGGAATTCGAATGTAAAAGAATTGCAGGCAGTACAATTTCTGTTCAAAAGGAGAGAAGTAAAACTGGGTATTTAATAGGTAACTATAGATTTCAGGTCATTGAGCTGAAGATTCTCCTAGCTGATGATTTCTCTGTTTATATGCTGTAGGAGATAACGTCAGTTGTTGGAAATAAATGATTAAAGGATACGGTAAGTTTCTTACAATCAAGTAAGCTTTGTATTAAAAATTGGGGTAACAGAAAATAGAGTTGATAAATAAAAATACAGAGATTGAGGGTCCATTTGAATTGAATCCCACATGTATTTGCAGATGTAATAGCCATACTTGCAACTGTGTAGATATGGAGATACTGATCCAGGATTATAGATGTGAAAAATCAAAAAATGAAAGAACATGAGAAAGCTCACCAGACTAACTAATAAAACAGCATAGCAATTTTTCCTTAATTAAAGAGGAATATAAAACTAGGAGGGAACTGATAAGCCCAAAGAAAATACATTCATCACAAGACTGACAGTCAAGTCCAGATCAGAGAGTGGTTAAAGTGGAAACAAGGGGAGTGCACAGAGCAAACAGGACAGGAAGTGGTGGCCACGGGAGAGAATTAACTGTGTAACATAAGCAATCACTGCATAAAGCAATGCCCAGTTATGGCCATGAAACTTGTTCTAATAATTAAGAGTTGAAAATGTATGACTACAATTTCGTGATTACTTTAGAACTGTGTCTTCTTCAGAGAATAAAAAGGCATTTGATCTAAGAAGTTATATGGAAAATAGTATTTTTAGAGACAAGAAACTTATACTGTAACCAAGCTAACACTTTCTTGGTGAGTATTTTCCGTAAGCTATAGAAGAGAACATTCATGTCTGTGTTGTTCCCTATGATTTGAAGTTTGATCCACGTATTACTCTAACCCAAGAGTACCTGTTCTTTCTGTTTTGTCTTCTTCTTTGCTTAGAGTGATGAGATTTTTTTTTTTAATTTTATTTCTGGAAAAGTTTCACTCATCTAAACTGAAAACATAAAGCAACCTCAGGGTGAGTCCAGGAAACCTGATCTTCTTTACATTTAGTCATTTGCCATCTGTTCTTTCTATCTCTCACACACACATATCACTTTTGTACCCCTGTATTAATGCAATCCAAGCTATTACTCTATTGTAAAGAGTCTCCATTTTCTTTTTTTTGTTTGTTTTTTGTATGGAATCTTGCTCTGTCGCCAGGATGGAGCACAGCGGGCTCACTGCAACTTCCAACTCCCTGGTTCAAGCCATTCTGCTGCCTCAGCCTCCTGAGTAGCTGGGATTACAGGCATGTACCACCATGCTTAGCTATTTTTTTTTTATTTTTAATAGATATAGTGTTTCACCATGTTGCCCAGGATGGTCTCAGTCTCCTGACCTTATGATCTGCCCACCTCAACCTCCCAAAGTGTTTGGATTACAGGCGTGAGCCACCACACCCAGCTGATTCTCCATTTTCTACATCATTTTCTGATTGCATATTTCTTTGAATTCTTTAAATGTTATTTTCATTACTCATTTTGCTTCTTAACACTATACTTCCCTATAGAACTATTAAACTTTTTCATATATATATATTCTTTTACTTAGTGTGCTTTATTATTACCATAGAGAAAGAACTCTTATTTATTTGTACATCACTCATCAGAGAAAAAAATTGTTAATAAATGTTTTTATAACTGAATGGATTTATCAAGGGGAGCAAGTAGGTGATAAGAGATGTAAAGGGAGGTAAATCTGCATATTTAGGGAGTACATTGACCAACATCCTTTCATCATTTCCTGGGTTATTCATGAAGTTTTGTGGATTATTTATCTGTATTGATGCTCTGCAAAAAGAATAGAGAGAGATCATTATGCTTTCGAGGCAGCATATTGTACAAAAAATGGTTACAGGTCACCAATATTTCCATTATTGTGAGCTCTTAATTGCACACAGTATTGTTTCTTTTCAGGCAATAGAAAAATGAGTCTTCATAAATGCTAAGCGTATCAGTCCATAAATGTGCAAATTGTATATGCTGCTTAATGTAGTGTTGCTGATGTACCCAGCTGGGTTTATGACATACATATTCCTTACCCACTAACAATACCAGAAGCAATCAATGAGTATGTGCTTCTGAGTCCTGCTATTGCCACCTTAATGCACAGATAGGGTTGCATCCTGGGCAGAGGTTTCTTTCTTCAAAGCAAAAGCCTAGATTTCCAACAAAGGTTGAAAGGAGACATCCTTATGTATTTTTATAAAAATTTTTACTGACAATTTTAAGTTCTTGTAATTTTTCATTGGTAAGCTAAAAGTAATTTGGAAGAAGAATTAAAAACTCTTAATATATATTCATGAGTAGCTAGTTTATTCCTGTTTAGCTGAGCCTCTTAAATATGTTTACTAAACAATGACATAATTGTAAAATCCACCAGGAATGCTGTTAACGTTAAACAGCCAGTGTTTCAAGGAAGATGTTTTTAGTCGCATCATAATTACCACCAATCTCACTAAATATATAGTCATATGCATTTTAATAACATTGTTATTTTCCTAAGAAATTAAAAATAGAAGAATATAAAATCAGGGAGAATATTTTTACTTGATATTAAAATATAAGTTCTCTACTATGAAGATGATGCCTAAAATAGCTATGTCTATGCACCTGATACTCAATAAATATGTGCTGCCTTGGTGACTGACCACAGCACTTGGAATAAATCTTAAGGATTTCTTGAAGCAGCTGGTCATAAAACAGAGATAAATTATTGGAATGTATGAAGGTTAAACTCATTTTCCAATAAAATGGAAAAGAATCACATAAAAGCTCAGATAAGCAATGGTTTAAAGACATGTCTTTTCTTTCCAAGAACTATGGAATTCCCACAAAAGAAATGGGAGAGACATGTCAGGTGAAAACCTGACAATTCCCCTGTGGCTTCTGTAAGTGGGATTTCTTTCTAAGAAAATGCTTCCTTATGTTTGGAAGAAGAAATATGTCTTCTTTTAGTTATAAAATACCGCTTCCATCATTCCTTTTAAAAGATACTGAGCATCCTCAATTTTAAACCTATACTACACGGTTTATTGTGACGGAAATAATTGTTGTGTGTTTTTATTGCTCAGCAACGAACTCATTGAATTCATGCCTAGTTTATTAATAAGGAATCACAACATGTTTATGGATATAAATTTACTTCAGGAGTAGAGAAAATATATGTTTTGATCTTAAAATATAGTACAACATTTATAGTGGCTAGTGAAATCTGAATGATAGAGGTATATGCCATTTTGTTGAGAGGATTTTAATTTATAGAAAACGTGGGCTTAAGTCATCATTTATAAATAAACCTGATGTGGAGTGGCAAGTATTTATAAATGTTTCAGCCTTTTTGTCTGCTTTGAAATAGTAAAAAAAAAATTAATTATTTCTAATTGCTGAGACTGCTATGGATAAAATTAAGCAGTTAGATGTTCAACATTAAGGAGATTTGTGAACAAAACTAAATATTTAAAAGTAGAAAATTTGGGGTGGAATATTCTAATTGTCATTTCAAACATACTTTTTTGTCAACTTGATTTCAACCAAATTGTTTTAACCCCAAAATATCCAGAGCTCTGTGTCTATCAATATTAATAGTGCTGCCATCTCATCCAATGGCAAGTTAGTTAGTAGAAAAAAATGTATTTTTCCATCAATAAATACAGTATTTTGATATATGAGAAGAAACAAAAAGCTTTGAATCCACCTATAAGAGTAGCAGGAGGGCTACATGCTGGGTGTGTGTCAAGGAGACTAATTACCAGTGGAGACCAGGCTTGTGTGGTAAATTAAGTTTGCCATTATTGCTGTTGGAGTCTTGAACAAATATTTTTTTTGATCTTCTGTATGTAATAAATGATTATGAGAAAATCTCTGGTTTCCTTTAACTTTTATATTGTGTACTAAAGAGAATAAATATGTGAAATTAAATGGCTATAAATTATGTCTTACATACAAATATTCAGTTTTTAACTATCGACGAGATTTCATTATACATAATTCAAAATATTGTCCTTAATGATAGATTTTAAGTCATGGAAAATTTTTTAGCTTCTTTATTTTACTTTTAACTTCTTTAAATATATAAAAAAAATTTATAGTTTTGTGACCAATATATCTTCTTCACCCTCTGTACTTTTAGTTGTAGACCTGATAAAATAAATATTAAAATGATAGTTAATTCATTGTAAAGTTTAATTTATATAGTTTAATTTTTTGTTAAACTGTTTTAAAAATCATTTTCAAATAGTTTACTGGAAAACTGTAATGCTTAATAACCTTACACTCTTATCTATATGTATCTTAGCCAATTCATGCTGCTATAATAAAATACCTGAGGTTGGGTAATTTCTAACAGCAGAAATTTATTATTTACAGTTCAGAAGGCTGAGAAGTTCAAGATCAAGGTGCTAGCATTTGGTGTCTTGTAAGTGCCTTCCTCACATGGCTGAAGGGTTAAAATAGTCAAAAGAGAACAAACACTGTGTCCTCGCATGGCAGAGAAGCAGAAGAGAGAAAACCCACTCCCTTGAATCCTTTTATAAGGGCTATAATTCGATCCATAAGAACTCTGCCTTCAACATTAATCACCTCCTAAAGCCTCCACCTCTCAATACCTTTACAGTGGTGATTGAGCCTCAACATAAATTTAAGAGGAGACATTTAAACTCTATCTACTCATAGTATTTCACCACGTCCTCAACAAATTCATGTTCTTTTCACATGGAACATGTGTTTATTCTATTCCAACAGCCTCAACAGTCTTAACTCATTTTAGCACCAACTCAAGAGTCTGAGATCTGGAGTCTCATCTAACTCAGATATGGATGAGACTCAAGTTAAAATTTATCCTGAAGAAAATTGCTCTCTAGCTGTGAACATGTAAGATAAAACAAATTCTGTACTTCCAAAATACAATGGTGAAAAGGCAAAAAATAGACATTCAGATTTCAAACGAAAATAGTAGGAAAGAATAAAAGTAGTGACAGTTCCAAAGGAAGCCCCAAATCCAATAAGGCAAACAACATTAAATATTAAGTGTTAAAAGTAATCTTCTTTGACTTTATGTCTGACTTCAAAACATATTGTGGAGGTTGAGCTTCCAAGCCCTGGAAAGCCCCTCCCTATGGCTTTCTGAGATGTGCTTCACACAAGAGCGATCAGCGATTGTTGTCAGGTACCTAAGTGCTCTGAGGCTGGCATTGCATGCTAGTGGCTCTACATGTCTAAGGTCTCAAGAGTGATTCTGCCCCCATGTCCCCATTAAACATTGCCTCAGTGAGGGCTCTCTCCTGACTCCAGCCTCACAGCTCTGTAGGGCATTGTCTTGTATGGATTCTTTGCAGTGGTCCCGCTTTCACAGCTCCACTTGGCATTTCCTTATTAGGGAATCTCTGCAGCAGCCCTGCCCCATAACAGTCCTCTGTCTGGGTCCTGAGACTCTCGGAAACATTCTCTGAAATCTAGGCTGACGTAGCCATGTTGCCACAGCATGTGTACTGTGTGTATCTGCAGAGTTAACACCATATGGGTACCGCCCAGGTTTCCACTTGTGCCCTATGGAGTGATGGCCCAAGATCCACCCAGCACAGTTAAGGGGAACTGCGTCAGAATGTGTGGAGCAAAAATGAGGCAGTCCTGGGCATAGAACCCTGAGGCCCCATGAGCATTCTCAGCCACTCCCTCAAAATTGTTTTGCCTTTAGTGTTCTGTTATTCTGGGCCTGTGATAGGAGTGACAGCCTCAATGATCTTCAAGATGCCTTCAGGGTCATTCTTCCACTATTCTGTTGGATAGAATCTGGCTTCCTTCTATCTATACCAATGTCCTTATCAAAGGTTTACTTGGCCAAACCTTTGGTATTCTCTGCCAAACATGCTTTATTATTTTGTACATAACCAGGCTGAGAATTTCCAAATCTTGTTTAATTCCTTTCTGATAATAAATTCTGCCTTTAATTTGTTTCTCTCTTCTTAATTTTACTATAAGTAATTAAGAGAAGCCAGGCAGCACCTTCAGCATTTTGCTTAGAGTTTCTTCCACCAAATATACACTCACTGAATGCTCTGAAAGTCTGCCTTCCACAATGTACTAGCAAACAGACATAATTCAGCCAAGTTCTTTACCACTTTGTAAAACAGATGACCTTTTGTCCTGTTTCCAAGAGGATATTTCTTATTTCCATCTAAGACCTCATCAGAAGGCTGATTATGCCTACTTAGGTAATCTCTAAGAAGACCAAGAATCTCTCTATAGCTTTTCTCTTCTGAGCCTTGAATTGCTTTTAACATTCTATTCCTGGAGGTCTAGGCGATTTGCAGCATGCACTTCAAAATTGTTTCAGCCCTGCTATTACCCAGCTCCAAAGTTGCTTTTACATTTTCAAGAATTTGTTATTGTAACACTCTACTCCTAGTACCAATTAGTCAATCCTTGTGCCACTACAAAAAAACCAAAAAAAACAAAAAACACCTGATAGTGGATGACTTATAAACAATCAAAATTTATTTCTCACAGTTCTGGAGACTGGGAAGTTCAAGATCAAGGTGCCATCATTAAGTGTCCCATAAGGGCCTTCTTATTGCATCCTTTACATGGCAGAAGGGGTAAAAAGGGCAAAAGAAAAAACATACTGTGTCCTTACATGACAAAATACCCAGAAGAAAGAACACATGTCCTCAAGCCCTTTTATAAAAGCCTTAATTTTAGGCATGAGGACCTCCCCTTCATGACTTAATTACCTCCTAAAAGTCTCACTTCCTAATATTATTACATGGGGAATTAAGTTTCCATATATAAATTTAAGGGGGACACATTCAGATCCTAGCAACAGCACAGCTCTCAGGATCAATTATAATTGTGAATTATAATTGTGGTATTTTGATAAAATCTGTAATTGAGAAAATGAAATTGAGAAATTTTAGGTTGGTTAATAAGATAAACTAATGGGATAATAAGTTTTAACTCCTTTTTTTCCTGAGAGGTGATGAGAAACATTTTGTGCCCTTTCTTTCCTTTTTTTTTCTTTTGAGAGAGAGTCTCCTTCTGTCGCCTAGGCTGGAGTGCAGTGGCCTCGGCTCACTGCAACCTCCGCCTCCTGGGTTTGAGTGATTCTTCTGTCTCAGCTTCCCATGTAAATGTTCTTTCTTTTTTAAGTGGAAAATAAAATTTGTATATATTTATGGTGTACAGCATAATATTTTGATAGATGCATGCATTTTGAAATGCCTAAATCAAGTTAATTAACATATGCATTACCTCACATACTATTTTTGCAGTGAGAATGCTTAAAATCTACTTTGTAAGTGATGTTTAAGTATACAATACATTGCTATTAGCTGTAAGTTACTAGGTTGTATACATCTCTTAAACTTATTCTTCCAGTCAAACTGATGCTTTGTATACTTTGACCAACATCTTCCTAATACCTCCACCCCAGCTCCCAGACTCATGTAATTACTGTTTTGCTATTGGCTTCTATGAGTTTGACTTTTTAAGATTCCACATACAACTCCGATCATTCAGTATTTGCCTTTCTGTGCCTCGATTATTTCACTTAACAATGTTCTCCAAGTTCGTTCATGTTGCCACAAGATTTCCTTCTTTTTTAAAGGCTGGATAGTATTCTATTTTGTATACATACTGCATTTTTTAAACTCATTCATCCATTGATGAATGTTTAGACCACAAAATCACAGGCAAAAATAGAAAAATAGATAAATTAAATTAAACCAAAAATCTTTTGCACCAAAAAGGAAACAGTTACTAGAGTAAAGGAACAACCTACAGAGTAAGAAAAAAATACTTGTTAACCATACATCTGAATAAGAGGTTAATATCCTAACTATGTAAGGAACTTAAAAAACTCAATAACAAGAGAATAAAGTACCCGTTTTTAAAATGAGCAACTTTTCTGAAAAGAGTATGTACAAATGACCAATAGGTATATGATAACATGCTTTACATCATTAATCATCAAATAAATGCAAATCAAAACCACAATAAGACAGTACCTATAGCTATTCCCTGGGAAGTTAGAATTTTAACTGAAAGATTTCAGTTTCAATATGTGCTTACCTTTTGAAGAAAGAATATGTAAATTCCTCGAAATGTCATCATATAATTTTAAAAACAGAGAAAGTCAGTCCAGAGAGTCAGAGAAGAGTGAAGCAGATGGTGAGAGAGAAGCAGAAATAAATAATGGTAAGTTGTCTCTCTTCTGGTTTCATGTACCCTCCCTGTATTCCCATGAAAAACATTTTCTTTTACTTAAGATAGTTTCAAGAGTGTTTCTGACTAGCGAACAATTATCCTTAATAAATGAAGCTTTGAGCTAAAATTAACAATAGTGATTTTGGACATTCTTCTATTTGGAACTAGAGTTACATGGAAGATCCTTAGCACTAGAAGAAACAGTGTATTCCATATGTTTATTCCATTCATTTAGGAAAATGAACTAAATCAGGTAACACTAGAACCTTTTAAAAAAATTGTAACTGGTAAATTCTATGGAGAGCAAAATAAATAGCAAGTTTTATCCATGGTCTCAAAATAGGACACATCCTTGGACCAGGTGTCGTCCCTCAAGGAATACTGTGGACCTGTGTCCTTCCAGATCAAAGTTAGAGTATACAGAGTCTGTAACTTTTTCTTTTTCTTTTTTTCTTTTTTTTTTTTTGTTTTTTTGAGGCAGAGTCTTTCTCTGTGGTCAGGCTGGAATGCAGTGGCACAATCTTCACTCACTGCAACATCTGCCTGCCTCCCTGGTCTAGGGATTCCCCTGCCTCAGCCTCCCGAGTAGCTGGGACTACAGGTGTGTGCCACCATGGCCAGCTAACTTTTGTATTTTAATAGACCAGGGTTTCACCATGTTGGCCAGGATGATCTTGATCTCCTGACCTCATGATCTGCCTGCCTCGGCCTCCCAAAGTGCTGGAATTACAGGCATGAGCCACTGTGCCAGGCCTCAATTTTTTAACACAGGAAGCAAAGGGGATGGAAGCATGTTTCAAACCATTAAACCACTCTTTACACATCCCAAGCCAGTGACTAAAAGAACAACTTATTATTGTGACTTTTCCCCAGTTCTTGTTTTAAGAGTTTTTTAGTAGTCTGTGTCACAAAAGGTTACTATATCAGGCTCAGTGAGACAATAATTGAGTACACTAACACACAATGGATACAAGTTTGCATATTAGAGTGGTGTGACACTGACACTTTGCTTATATATTTTCATTACACTTGCGGTTCATAAACGCCTCACTTATACTCTTATCTCTAAAGGTAGAATTTTAAGAAATTTTTTATTAGATAACCACAAATGGAACATAAATAAAATATATAGCTTCTGAAAGAGTAAAGGGAAATACAATACTTAAATCTATTCATCTAAAATAAATCTAAAATAAAATTAGCAAAGCAAAATAAAACTCAAAATAAGATATTATAAATAATTGTGTGTGTGAGAATGTAGGATTGGGTAAAAATTTAGTAATTACAATAAATGTGAATGAAATAAATTCCCTTAATCCTACGTGCTAACACTTACTGAGCAGTTTCCACAAACTAGTCACTATTCTAAAGGCTTTACATATAATAAATATTTTACTTCTCCCAGCAAACCCATCATATAAGTACTATAATGATTCTTGTTTAACACAAGAGAAAAGTACAGCCTAGATAATTTAAATAAATTTGCTGAAGCTCACACAACTAAATCCAGAGAATATCTTGTTTATCACTGTTCTGTTTCCTTATTTTAAAAAATAGGTAATCACAGGTTGGACAAAGCAACAACAACACACAGCAAGGTGCTCTTTAGAAGAAACATAGAAAACAAAATGACTTAGGCTATGTCAACATAAAGAATGGAAAAAGCACACCTAGTAACACACAGAAATTTACTGGAGCAGATTTAAAACCAGACTGGTAGTTTTCAGTATCAAACTGAATAAAATCAAAATTTAATCCTGCATGTCATGCCTCTTCTCTCTTACAGATTTATCCCACTCTCCCCATTGTTCATGTTAGTTGATCCAGTGGTGTGATCTCAGTGCACTGTAACCTCTGTCTCCTGGGATCAAGTGATCCTCCCATGTTGGTCTTCTGAGTAGCTAAGGCTACAGGTGCATGTCATGACACCTGCCTAATTCTGGTCATTTCTTTTTATGTGGATGAGGCCTCACTATGTTGTCCAGGCTGTCTCAAACTCCTGGGCTCATATGATCCACCTGCCTCGGCCTCCCAAAGTGCTAAGATTACAGCCTTGTTTCTAGTCCTTGAAAATTGCTTGTAGGCTTTCCTCTCTAGACCTTTGAAGTTACTTCCTGGAACACTGTGACATGATTCATTTGATCTATTGGTCACGCTCAGGATTCTGTTCTAAAGTCGCCTCCTCTAAGAGCCTTGCCATTACACACTATCAATTTATCTAGCTTTATTTTTTCTTATATACAGTATCAACCCCAATATTACAAAATAATCAGTTTTAATTATTCATTTTCTGTTACTTCAGTAAAATGTAAATTTTATGGAAGTATGCCCTTTTTGATTTTGGTAATCCCTTATTTGCATAAATATAGAAGTAAAAAGTAATGTTTAATAGCAAAAAAAAAAAAAAAGTCCACTGAAAGGGTATTGAAATCACTACTAGAAATACAATGCTAATAATTAAAAGGAGCAACTAGCAAGACCAAAATGACAGTGAGACATTTTTCCACAACTCTCTCAGAGACTGATAAAGCAGTTAAAAACTGTTAAAGTAATGGAAGAGTTGAAAAAATAAATAAATAAAATGATTATTAAGTAATGCTTTAAAATAATAGAAATATGAGTTAAATGGAAAAAAGTAAAAAACATTTTGTTTTATTATGTGAATAAATAAAATGTATTTAATGTATTATGAATTATATTTATATATTGAACTTTTAATCCATAATGAAGACTGTGCCCACAACACACAGTCAAGGATCCTGTCTTTTTCAAAATATACCTATCTTTTTGAGTGTACAAAAGGTAGATAGGGAGATGATTGATGATAGTTAGCTAGATAGATAGATCCTGTTCATGAGAAATGAAGGATACCTATCTTCTTCCTGTCTGTGAAATAAATCATAAAAGCTTTTCAAACAAAACTCAAATTGAATCATATATGCATATTTTACTCCCTGATTGTAGTTTAATAAAATTATTAACAAACAATAAAATAATATTCAAGTTCTATCTAAGACATATACCCTGCATGTCTTATAAGCCACAAACTGTACTTCACTATTGTTTGTGGGAGGGGCTCTCTACTGCTGTTTAATTGGACTTCTAGTTTTGTTTTTGAAATATGTGGTATAAAGCTTCAGTGAACTTTAAATGTTACACTTAACAAAAATTGATTAGTGTTCCATTTAAATACCTTTATACTATTTATTATATGTATGCTCTGGACACAGTCACAACTATAGATTAAAAGCTCAATATATAAATATAAGTCTCAATGACACGATAAGAAATTGTCAGATATCTTTTTGAGGAGTAACAATAGCAGGAGACATCAAATTATAGCGTATCATCTTGAGGTAGTACAGTTCTTGTGAAATCTCTTACGTATGTATATTTTCAAACCACTCAGGAAATTGTATAGAATAGAAAGAGGTGCATACAGAACAAAAATGACACCTGTATTTAATAGGAGCTCCTCTGCTAGTGCTACTCTTAACACAAGAAGATAGATGAGGCGCTAGGGTCTAAGTTTATTATTTTGTAAAAAATATATTCAGTTAGTATGATAGACTTGAGGAATAACAAGCAACTCTCAGGTTGCAACTATTTCTTATTTTAGATCCCCTCTTGTCTTGTTACTTGAACATCATAAGAAAGGTTTTCATTTTCTTCCTCTCTTTTAAAGGCTTAAAATGTTGGCATGTATAATGACTTATGATCAACAATTTATAAAATCTCTAAGCAAGACAATTAATTTCAGAATTGAATCTTATTCTGAAATTAATACCTGATGTAGAGGAATACTATGAAAATATTTGATTTCTTTATAGAAGGAGTTTAGCAATCATTACTTCAGCTTTCAGTAGAGGAAAAAATAATAAGGAATGGTTTGTGATCCTTATTCTGTTACTACCTCTTTTGTGTAAGGAGTTTCCTCACTTCTTTGCAGTCAATGAATATTTAGGACTCCCATGGAAATACTCATGCAACCACACTCCAATTTGCCTGTGTTTTCAGAGTCTATGATGCAGTTAAGCTCATTTTGAGTCCTTAGGTTAGAACCCTGGTTAAAAGATGAAATTCTCATGTCGACAAGATGTACTTTTGTGTCTTAACGATTGCCTCAAAAATAGTAAATAAATAATTGCCACTTCTTTTACCACTTATTTTTAATAGTCAGGGTTTCTCCAAGAGAGCAATGAGAAATAAAAAGCAACTCTTTTCATTCGAACTATTTCTCATTTTAGATCTCCTCTTGTCCTGTTAATTGAACATCAAAATAATATGCTTACATTAAAATAAATCATATTAAACATAGAATTATTTTGTGAGCCTGTGTGTTGATGGGGCAGGGGCACAGTGAATAGTGGGTTATCAAATTGTAGAAGTTAAATTACATTTTATAATAAGAGGCAAGAGTAAAGGAAACTTTAGAAATGATGATAGTAAGAACAATTAGATCAATTGGAAAGCTTTAAGTCAAAAAGTAAATTTAGTCAAACTGTTTTATCCTTTATTTGCAGTGCCTATAGCTCACGTGTAAAGCAAATTTAGCTAATGTTGCCTGATGAGATTCAAAGATACTGAATAAGGAAATCTCAGTTTAGAGAAACAATCGTCACTGGTTTATTGATATTGGAGATATATGTGAAGAATTGGTAAATTTATTATTTCTCTCTCTCTCTCTCTCTCTCTCTCTCTCTCTGTGTGTGTGTGTGTGTGTGTGTGTGTGTGTGTTTAGGATTTTCTAGAGTATAAAATTGTATCATTAATTTGCCTATATTTAGAAATGGAAAATACCACTCATGAAAGTTCCTTTAGAAAATGAAGTAATTGTAGCATATATTTACATACAATTAGATACTATCTTACCATATACATTTTCTGTTTTGAAATTAGTGGTTGTGGAAAGAGTAGCCAATAATTGCATTTTAATGTTGCTTTGTATTTGGTATAGCTATTACTTTATGTGCATTTAATGCAATAATTGACGTAACAAAGGTATTGTAATGATTACCTTATGACCCTCAACAGAAATTAGAGGATTTTTATATTGAGTTACGGATATTATTGAGACTGTTATCTGAACTTATCCTCCAATATATTAACTATTATCCAATACCTCTGGCCTTTTTTTTTCCATGGTTAGAGTATTAATTTCTTCTGAGTATCCTAATTACCTCCAGAATATGAGTGTTTTCGGTGTGTTTCTTTGTTATTTTTTTCTTCACATGATCACTTATTGACTCTCTATTATTGTAGGTAAAGATTTAAGTTTTTTGTTTTTTCTCCCCACCCCTCACTGTCCCTCCCCCAGACCCCGACCTCCAACAGACCCCAGAGTGTGATGTTCCCCTCCCTGTGCCCATGTTTTCTCATTGTACAATACCCGCCTATGAGTGAAGTGTGTTTCTTAAATCTTGTTAAGAATTTCCTCTGATTGATAAAAATCATGATTTTTAAAAGAAAAAAATTGTAAAAATAGAAAGCATTAGTGAGTTTTCAATTGCCAAAATAATTAAATGAAATAAAATGTTTATTATTCTATATAATATCCAGATTACACAGAAGGATTTAATGAAACCCAACCTAACAGTAATAAAGTATGACTGAACAAAGCAAGTCATTACTGTGAACGTGAAAATGTTTATTCTCTTGGTAAAAAAGATGGCCTTTATAATTTTTCAGTCTCAAAAGACAATATCATACTCAGCATACTAATTAAGAAAAATTAATCAGCTCTGACTTTTATGGCAGTGAATATGCCATGTTTGTTTTCTTATCATTATTAACTATAATAATTAACTATAATAATACTATTTTAAAGGTAGTATACACTGTGAAATGGAACAGTGGAAAGTTCACATTTCTGGACTTCAGTCAATACTAATCAGATAGCTGCTATCAAAAGATTTTTAGTGTATTCTTTTTTAAATTTTCTATGCAGAAACAAAAGTTACATAATTGTTTTTATAAAAAATTGAAATTAAATTTTACATTTTATTCTGAAATCAGATGTTTTTCTTAGTATCTTAGAAGACACTCTACCTCTTAACTACCACTTCACATATATTTTTACAAGTACCAAGCATTGCATCAATTTTATGCAAGATTTTTGCTAGTGGGAAAACATGTCACAGGGATGATTCATGCATATTTATCTTTACACATTTTTTATGATTAGTGACAGCTTTAAAGTGAGTAAAAAACTTTATACATCATTTTTAATTAGAAAAAGTATAAATTCCTTAAAGTGGGATTTCTAGGTAAAAGATTATATACACTCAGAAGTTTTTTGCTTTCACAATCCTGTCTTCTAAAATGCTGAATCCACTACTGTCCCCAGCAATTATATGAGTGTGCTTTTTTGCCCCATATCTTCATGTATGTAGGGTAATAGACATATTCTTAATCCTTTCAGTTTGACAGATTGAAAGTATAATAGTATTTATGCTTTGTGTAATTGCCTTATGATTGATACTGACAATTTTTATTGGTCAACATATTTTTAGCTTTATTTATGGCTAAGTTTCGCAAAGCGTATTTAAAAATTTTGAACCTTATATTAGAAATACGAGAGTAGCTGATTTAAGCTTCTTGAATATTTTCTTATTAAAAAGAACTTAGACAATGCAAAAACATAAAAAGAAAAAAATCCATAATTTTCAGACACCAAATATAACCAGACACCAATTTTCCGTAATTTCCAGACACCAAATGTAACCCCTATAAAAATATAGCATGCTTTCTGAAAGCTGTTTTTGTTCTATACATGTAAAGATATATTCAATTTATCCCTTTGTACATTCACAAACAACTCTATATGGTACAGTAGATTTCACAATGCAGAGGCACAATTACAGTATACTTGTTAAAATAACTTCTGGCATTATAACTTCAAAAACTTATTTTTAATGTATTGATATTTTATATTATGGCTGCACAGAGGTCTTTTTTTTTTTTTTTTTTTTTTGCTGTTGGACATCTAGCTGGTTTCCAATTATTTACCACAGTAAATAATACTGTGTAAACATATTTGATCATGGCTATAAAAATACACCAGGTTTTGGTGTAATCCTTTTATGTTAAGATATTAAGCTACTTGTGCAATATTTTCATAAGTTGTCATGAAGTTATCACAGAGTAAACTCACAGTTCTATAGATAGGGAGTGGATTTCTCCTGAATAAATGGACTCTCCAACAGGAAACTGATTTTGGAAGGATGACAGTCTCCTCAGACTGAAAGGAGAACATATTTGCTAAGCAACATTCTTTTGAATCTCTGCTTCAAAAACTATAGTTGTGCTTGAGGGAAAGGAAGATTCTAATTCCTGGAGGTAAGACAGAAAAGCAAGAGATTGAGAGATATCTTTTTAAACTACAAACAAGTAACTTTTACAAACTGACATAATATAAATATCAATTTTTACATATTGTTTCCATAGATTCTTCATTTATTTTGTTTTTGTTGCTCGCTAGGATGTAAAAGTTTTGGTGAAACTTTTTCCTGAACAGTTTTGGTGTCGTTATGGGAAAATCAATGAATGGTCATACCAATAGTCTTTAAACAGAGAAATAAAAGATAAACAGTACTCAGCAAAGACTAGAGTGGGATTGATTGTGGTTTTTAGTAAGATGTTAAAACTCTGGGGATAGGAAGCCAGACTACATTTCCAGCTGTTCTTCCTTACATAGGTATTTTGATCCTTCTTTAAACAGATCTGTTTCCTCTACATTTAAAATGCATTCTAAGGCCAGGCATGGTAGCTCGCTCCTGAAATCCCAGCACTTTGGCCCTTGAATTCAGGAGTTCAAGACCAGCCTGACCAACATGACAAAACCCTGTCTCTACTAACAATATGCAAAATTAGCAGGGCATCATGGCACACACCTGTAGTCCCAGCTGCTAGGGAGCCTGAAGCAGGATAATGGCTTAAACCCAACTGGTGGAAGCTGCAGTGAGCTGAGATTGTACCACTGCACTCCAGCCTGTGTGACAGAGCCAGACTCCATCTTGAAAAGAAAAAAAATAAAAGAATTCTAATAATACCAATAATACTATTGAAAATAGTAATAATAGTTAATGTGTATAGAGTACTTAACATTTGCTGGATTGTTCTAAAAATTTTACATATGTAAATCCAGCTAATTTTCCCAGCAATACTATTAGGTAAGAATGATCATTATTCCAATTTTACAGCTTTGATAACTGAAACAGAAGAAGTATTGATTGCTTATGGACTGAAATCTCATCAATGAAGAGCTGTGATTTGAAATAAAGATGTCAGGTTTCACAGATCATGCTCTTCACCGCTATGATGAACTAGCTCTCAATGCATAGAAAACATACAGACGTACATGTATGTATTTTTAAAGGAAAGTTGTTCATTTTGAAAATTTTTTCTGTAGAAATACCATATCATTTTAGTTGTCAACAGTAGTGCATTTGACTGTCCCTTTCATTTTACCCCTTTAACATTGTGTAGTATGTATGTGTTTTACTTAATCTTTGTCAAATTTGGAGGTAAAAATTTATTAATGATTGTAGTTATATATTTTTGGGTTTTTACAATTATGAACAATTTCCTCATTTTTACTAGTTGTTTATAGTATAGTTATTTAAAGAAAAACTATGATGGATTGTGTATTCTTTTCATTGCCCACTTTATCTTTTCTGTTTTTTTAAATTATACTTTAAGGTCTGGGGTACATGTGCAGATCTTGCAGGATTGTTACATAGGTACACACATGCCATGGTGGTTTGCTGCCTCCACCCTCCCCATGACCTACATTAGATATTTCTCCTACCGTTATCCCTCCCCTAGCCCCCCACCCCTCAACAGACCCTAGTGCATGATGTTATCCTACCTGTGTCCATGTGTTCTCATGGTTCAACATCCACTTATGAGTGAGATCATGCAGTGTTTGGTTTTCTGTTCTTGTGTCAGTTTGCTGAGAATGATGGTTTACAGATTCATCCATGTCCCTGCAAAGGACATGAATTCACCCTTTATTATGGCTGCATAGTACTCCATGGTGTATATGTGCCACATTTTCTTTATCAAGCCTATCATTGATGGGCATTTGGGTTGGTTCCAAGTCTTTGCTATTGTAAACAGTGCTGCAATGAACTCACCTGTGCCTGTGTCTTTATAATACAATGATTTATAATCCTTTGGGTATATACTCAGTAATGGGATTGCTGGGTCAAATGTTACAGTAATCAAAACAGCATGGTACTGGTACCAAAACAGAGATATAGAACTATGGAACTGAACAGAGGCTTTGGAAGTAATGCTACACATCTACAGCTATCTGATCTTTGACAAACCTGACAAAAACAAGCAATGGGGAAAGTGTTCCCTGTTTAATAAATGGTGTTGAGAAAACTGACTAGCAATGTGCAAAAAACTGAAACTGGACCGCTTCCTGACACATTACACAAAAAATAACTCCAGATGGATTAAAGAATTAAACATAAGACCTAACACCATAAAAACTCTAGAAGGAAACCTAGGCAATACCATTCAGGACATAGGCATAGGCAAGGACTTCATGACTAAAACACCAAAAGCAATGGCAACAAAAGCCAAAATAGACAAATGGGATCTAATTAAACTCCAGAGCTTCTGCACAGCAAAAGAAACAATCATTACAGTGAATCTGCAACCAACAGAATGGGAAAAAAAATTTTTGCGAGCGACCCATCTGACAAAAAGCTTATATCCAGAATCTACAAAGATCTAAAACAAATTTACAAGGAAAAAACAACCCCATCAAAAAGTGGATTAAGGATATGAACAGGCACTTTTCAAAAGAAGACATTTATGCGGCCAACAAACATATGAAAATACGTTCATCATCACTGGTCATTAGAGAAATGCAAATCAAAACTACATTGAGATACCATCTCATGCCAGTTAAAGTGGTGATCATTAAAAAATCTGGAGACAACAGATGCTGGAGAGGGTGTGGAGAAATTGGAACACTTTTACACTGTTGGTGGGAATGTAAATTAGTTTAACCATTATGGAAGACTGTGTGACAATTCCTCAAGGATCTAGAAATAAAAATATCTTTTCATTTTATATACACCTTTTATGCAGAGGTTTATGGTTAAAAATCGATTTAAATTCAGCTTAACAAAAATTCTTACTGTTTAATTTTTTTAAACTTTACATGTCACCATCTTTTAGATTATAAAGTACATAACTTTTTAATCTTTTTGGCAATATTTAGTTTTTTCTATTTGTAAATATAATACATACAGAATTCAGTGAATTAAAAAATGTAAATAACAGTAGCATCTACTCTAAAAAGCTTAGTATTTTTATTGCCTAGGTATTTATACATAAATGTACATGCATATTTAGAAAAATTATTGTTCTACTCCATAGAGTTTAATTTTTTTGCATTTTAAATTACAGTTATATTATGATTAAGTACAATGTCTTATTTTTAGGCAGTTCTGAAAATGTGATATCCGAGGCTCTATTCATAGAGAAATAATGTTTTATTTATCTTCTATCTTTAACATTAAGTTTATTTGCCATGTATGTGATAATAAATAACACAACACTGAACATATTAGATTTTCAATACTTTGAAGACATTTATGCTAAGATTATTTCCATTGGATGAGTTTGTAGCAGTGCTAGAACTAAAAGTATTAATATTTCTAAAATATTTGTACATATTGTCATGTTGGTCTTCAACTTTGTGGAAGTATATTTCTAAACATCTTTTTTAAGGGTGTATGTGGAAGACAAGGAATTGTGTATGCATGTGTGCACTGTGTGCAACAAAAAAATTATAAAAGCTTTGTTCATTTTTAGAAGATTGAATATGTTTAAAAATATTCTTACCATTAGTATACATTTTTAAAATGGCTTCTTATATAATCATACATGTAATTGAGACATTTAAATTATGGACATGTAGGAACTACTTATATATTGTCTATATTTAAAATTATATAAGTATGTGAAATCATATTATACTATAATATATATTAATGGTATTTCCAAATCCTTGCTTCTAAATGTTGACATTGCTTAGGTAGCTTCTACTATGTCCAACACTAGTAATCATTAAGTGAACCTTAGTAAATTAATTTCTGTTATAAAAGATCTCAATATGGACAAGTAAATGGGATGATCTTCAGAGAAACATTTATTTCAATTAAGGATATAAAAAGGTATTTCACTTTGCAGTGCATAATATTATAAAAATAAATTATATACTATTGAAACAGTTATATTAAAATTGAGAATTAATAAACCTTGTATAGCTTCCAAATAGAAAGATGTAATTGGACTGTTTTCTTCTTAATATATAGGGTCTTACAAATAAAATGGGAAGTAATTTTTTAACCAGTATTAAATTGATAAAATAAGTATTTCTGTAAATAACGCTGTGTTTGGTGCTTTCTAAGTGCCTATGATTTTTATTCAAATTAAAAAGCATTTTAATTAATTATAGAACAGAAAAAAAGAATGCATTTCTTCATTGAATATGGAAAATATTGGAGAAAAGAAGAGTGTACTACATTGATACCTTAGTAGAATTATTGCAATAAATTAAAAATAGTTTCCATCCAGAAAATAAAGTGCAATATTTTCCTGGGACTAAAAGAAAGTCAATTATTTTCCAGGTGTGGTAGCTCATGCCTGTAGTCCCAGCACTTTGAGAGGCTGAAGTGGGCAGATCAAGAGGTCAAGAGTTCAAGACCAGCCTAACCAACATGGTGAAACCCCGTGTCTACTAAGAATACGAAAATTGGCCCAGCACGGTGGCAGCTGCCTGTAATCCCAACTACTTGGGAAGCTGAGGCAGTAGAATTGCTTGAACCCAGGAGGTAGAGTTCACAGTGAGCTGAGATCGTACCACTGCACTCCAGCCTGGGCCACAGAGCAAGTCTCCGTGTCTCAGGAAAAAAAAAAAAAAAAGAAAGTTAATTATTTGACTAATAACAATGACATATGAGTTATAACCAGCATCCTTAAATGTGATATTTGGGGTTCATTTTTTATTATAGACTGATATGAATTACTACCTTAGGTTGAAGAGGTTATAGTATAAGGTAGCAAATTAGAGGCGATGTAAGTGAAGAGTGAAAGTGTGACAGAGGCACTCCGATATGCAGTGTGCTTCCTGTGTTTGGATCAATTACATGCATCTTCAGTAAATAATGACAAGGTCCTCTGTAAAATGATCTAGGTTTCATATTTTAAGGACTTCTTATTATTTATCTAACATTTTATCAGTTTATTGATTACCTAATGAAGTCAGTCTCAGCCGTAATTTTTAGTGTTTCTGAGGTCTTCCTATACACTTGGCACTTTTTAGCACATTCCAGGGTGACCAGAACATATAGATTCCACTTAGTAGGGACACACCTTCTCTTACTTGTGTGATTTCTATGGCGTCCTAGAAAAATTATTGCACTTTACTTTGATTTGTGCTGGTGTTCTGACTTGTCTAATTACCAACAGGATAAACAACTTCTCAGAGTTTCTGTATTGTGAAATCAAGTAAGTCCGAGCCTTTGTCATACTGTGTTATGGATGCTATAACAAGTACCATAAACTGGGCAGCTTATAAGCCAGAAATTTATTTCTCACAGATCTGAAGGCTAGGGAAATTCAAGATCTATCAGGGCACTGATTCAGTGTCTGGTGTGGGCCCATTTCCTGCTTCATAGATGGAGCCTTCTTACTGTGTCCTACTACGGTAAAAGCAGTGAATCAGCTCCTTTGGGTTTATTTTATAAGGGCATATAAAGTCACTAATACCATTTACCAGGGACCCACCGACATGATCTAACCACCTTCCAAAGGCTCCACCTCCCAACACCATCACGTTGTTGATTAACTTTCAACACAAAGGGGTAGCACAAACTTTCAGACAGTAGCACCCACAGTTGTGTTGTAAAGATAGATTGTTCTCCTGATAATTACACAAGTCAGAACACAAACACAAATCAAAGTCTAATAACTTTTCTAGGATGTCATAGCAATCACACGGGTAAGAGATGTGTCTATGCTAAGAAGAATCTGTATGCTCTACTCACGTTGGAATCATGTATACAACTATTGTATTGTGAAATTTTACATTTTTGCTTTAAAAATAATAAATCCAAATAGTGATATACATATGGAAATAAAGGCCATATAGGAAGACATATGTAATTTTCAGGTCAGGAGTGGTGGTTCATGCCTGTGGTCCCAGGTACTCAGGGGTTTGATGTGGGAGGATCGCTTGAGCCAGGGAGGTTGAGGCTGCAGGGAGCTGTGATAGAGCCACTGCACTGCACCTCAAGTCACAGAGGAAGACCTTGTCTCGAAGAAAAAAAAAATGTCAGTGAATAGTTGTAATTGTTATATTCATGCTTTGAGCTCCTGCTGGGATGCAATATAAGAATTAGGGTGTTCAAAGAGAGTATATACCATAGTCTTTGAAAAGTTTACAAAGCCTGGGACATTAAATCCTGCCTTACGTATAGAATAAAAAAGAATATAAGAACGGCAGGGGATTGGTGACAAATGTAATAGCTGAGAAATTACTGTGCAACAAATATTTTAAAGCTGCTGTCCTGTCCTGACAAAACAGTAGGTAAACTGTCATGACTTTTTTACAATTGTACATTGACGTTATTAAGAGTATTTAAAAAAATAATTATGACATCAATTTAAAAGATACAAAAAGAAGAAAATGGGATTAAAAAGGTCATAAATTAAGATTTGAAATCTCTTAAAGGGGTAACTTCCATTGAAATTTATCTCTGCCTTTTAAGTAAGATACATGGAATAACAAAATTAAACCATCAAATAACTCAAGCTTCCTAAATTATTACAGTATGTCATGTAAAGCCTACCTGAAAAAAGTATAAATAACATTAGGAAATTTGAAGGGTAAATGAACAACAAGTTATGATGCCTACATAGGGTGATAGAAGCCAAAATATGTTGGCAACCTCAATGATTTGTAACACAAGGATATGAAGAGATAATTTTCTCTCTGTGAGGTTAGGCTGCTCTGAGAAAAGTGCCCTTTCCAAAGGTCAGCAACTCCCAGGAAGATGGATTACATATAGGTAGAACAATCTGGCAGTTTTTATGTTCAAATTTCTCCTAACACGAATAAGATTATCTCTGCCCTTTTCCTCCATTTCCAAATAGTTTGAGAGATCTTATTTTTTAAGAAGTACTTGTCATTCCTTGTATGCAAAGAATATTTTCCTTTCTATTGTTAGGTAATAGGTGAACATATTTTATAAGAAGTATTTGTTAGATAAATGCCACTTTGGAGACAAAAATAGCATTGGAGGATAAAGAGCATTTTTTAGTTTGACTTTTGTTCCGTTCCAGTTGAGCACAGGCACACTAGATACATTAATATTTTGTTGTGTTCATACTTGTATAAATTACCTCAAAAGCATCAGCCCCTTTTGAATAAAAAAGGCAATGTATCATTGGTGTTTTATTTCTCTACGTGTTCACCTACTATGTGGGCATCACATGAGTGCTGACCTTACTATTTCTTTCTCTAATTGTGTAAGCTCTTTGACTTACGGAATACATAGCAATATGTCACTTGCAAAAATGAATGAAAGCTGAAGTGATGATGATTTCCCCTCATGCAAAGGTTTGCTTTAAATAAAATCATTAAAAAATATTATTAGTTGTCAAAGGAGACCAGGTACAACCTTATTTAATTTCTATGTGGAGACTTAGAATGGAGGGAATATTTATTGTGGGATACAGAAGAGTGTGAGGAGAAAAATATCTTTTACAGGACACACATGATGGTGTTGTGCATAAAATCATAAAATAGAATGGAGAATAGATAAAGGTCATTCTTAACTTGCTACAAGTCGAATTTTAAGAATTTAAAAAGATTATGCTAATTTATCCATTAAGGGATAAAGTATATTATTAATCATTTAAGATAGTATTGAAATTAATAATGAAGGTACTAACAACTTAGGTAAAAATTATTCTTAATTCTAATTTTGAGGTTATATATTTAACAAATTGTGAAAAGCAAATTCTGTCCACATACCTGTGTGTTTCTTTGATATCTCTAAAGCAAAATCAGTTTTAAACTCTAATTTTCTAATAGCACTTTTGCAGTAATTAAAAATTAACAATAACTTGATTTTTAAACTTTTTATCTCTCTGTATGGGGAAATAGTACAATATGAATTAATGTATTGTGATTTTTAAAAAGATAACTTTTCTCACTAAAGTAATACCTATACTAGAACAAAAAAAAATAAAAACTTCAGTCACAAACTCATTGCCTAGAAACTGGTATTGTTAACATCTTACGTTACATAACCTAATCTAAGCTTTATATATCTAGATTGAAAATGGAGTCATATAGCAAATTTTTGTAGTAATAAACTTTTTTCCACTGATTTTTTAAATGGTAATTATATTCTATTTGCCATCACGTATTTAACCCATACTGTTACTTTTGGCAACTTTGGTAATTTCTAAATCTGGATTTTTATAATCAACACTGTTTTAGCAACGTCTTTTCTGTAACCCTTTGTAAAGCCTTTGGGAGACTGCCCATTTGGCCTTATAGGAACTTGTCAGGAACTTGTGCGACATAGTTAAATCAGTTCATGCAAGTAGTTTCTCCCTTATTTGCATTAATAGTCATAGTGAGGAAGGTTTTGTTTCAATTTGGCTTTGTTGATATTGAAATCTGGATAATTTATATGTGCTTATTGGACTTCTGAAAGACAAATTTCTTGTTCAAGTGATTTGTGTGTGTTTCTATTGGCATATTCACTATTATCTAACAAATGTGTAGGTGTCTTATATACGCTTTAGTCAATATCTGCTTCCACAAAATTTCTCATTCTGAGCTTTGGCAGATAATATTGAAGTAATAAGATTTGTATTCTTTAATAATCAGTTGTATAATTGACTAATTTAAATGCTATATGAAAACTATTTTATAGATGTGTTAATATTAACCCAAAATAGTTTAATGATTATCTGTATCATATAACTTATTACATAACAAAATAACAAAATAAATTACAGAATATAAATGCTAGAAATAGAAGATTTTGGGGTCTTTGTTAAATACCTTTAAAACTGATTGTATATAGAATGTGAAATTATACTAATAAAATAAAATTTAAATTGTAATTCATGAATAGCATGCTATACGCAGAAGTATAAACTGGCAAAATTCAAGTTTTTGTGGCCTCGTATATTTTGTGTAGAAAATAACCTTTGTGACATAGTGGGCCATAACCTTGCAGTGTTTCAATGATAAGGAGGGAATGGTGATGAAAGAGCATGATATTTGATAGTATTAATGACTAATGTAATAGAAAATTGATTTCCTAATTCCTTTCCCTTTACACAGTGTCTTTTCCCTTAAATTGAAAGGGAATCAATATTTGAATATCTGAGTATATTACAGGCAGCCAAGTGCAGGGAAAATATCATTCAATTAGCAATTAGGAGATCTAATTTCTTAACATAATTGTGCCCCAATGAGTTTGTATGACCTTGGAGAAATCATTTGGCCTTTCCAAGGCTCGCTTTCATTATCCACAAAAGTAAATAGTATCTAAGGTTCAGGATTGGATTTATGCAACTCAATTTTAAAATAAATTTAAATAAAAAACAAAGGTCTAAATTCACTGAATATCCTTTGATGATGTTTTCCAAATTCCTCTACAGGAGACCATTTCCTTTTTCTATTAACTAATGCTTTGTGGTAGATTAATATATGTAGGCATTGTGCTTGTGGAATTATCACAAAACTCTAGGTAAGTATTGCTATTATTTCATTTTATAAACTTAGAACTTAATTTGAAAGGAGGTTAAAATGTGTCTTGGTTCACAGAGATATTGAGCAAGCTAGGCTTCAAAGTCTAGCAGTCTGATTTCATAACCTGGGAATTTAATCATTACCCACACTTCCTTAAATGTGTATTTCTGACTAAATAAACTTGGAAAACACTGGCTTTGACAGAGTAAAATCAGTTGAACACAAGACACTTCAGAATATTTAATGTTTGTTTTGAATATCCAAGAGAAACTCATACGCAGAGCTGCTAACACTTATTTTAACCACTAAATCTCTGCTAAAAGAAATTCTTAACATGCCAAAGGTGCTAAAGTTCTGCAAACCACTTTTGGAAAATACTAACTCTTGAGTCTTAGCAGACATTCCAGTGGAATTTGTACTCAGGAAGATCTGCATGGTAACAGTATTGGCTAATTTCTTAAGTAATTTAAAAACCAATAAATCATAAACAACACTTTATGATATTTGTTTTTTCATATTTTAAATCCTATTTTCTACATTTTCCTTCTTTAGTACATCTTAATTTGAGAAAGTTTATCAGTTCTTTAATGATGTGTTTAATAAGAGAAAACTGGTTTCAAGGTGGGAAGAGGTTTGGGAAGGTGGATATTTTTACACTAAGGACATTCTTTCTCATAAGTTTTTCTTAGGACATTTCCGTTGTGGTAGACATTGTTTACTATTCCTTAGTAGCTCTGAAATTCAAATATATTCATTGTTTGGAAAAGATTTTCTATATTGTAAAGGGAGAAAAATAGATATAATTCATACTTTTATTATGTGAATCTCTAAATATTTCATTTTATAAAATAACCAAACCATAATAAAACAAAACCACAAATATTTCAAATCAAACACCTTATTATATTTAATCTTCTGAGGTTTTCTAAATATGTCTTTACATGAAAATGATCTACAAAAAAGTCACAACATCAAAAACAATATGTATTCAGTGATAGTTTCGATAATGGATATGGACTAGACAAGCATTCAATATAATTGATACTGTTTATTTTTTCTCCTGATATAATACTTAAAACTTTACAAAATATCCCAAAATTGTAACAGAACAGCAAAATACAGTTGATCCTTATAATTTTCAGATTATGTATATGTAAATTTGCCTACTCACCAAAATGTATTTGAACCTCTAAAAGTGACATTCATGGTGATTTGCAGTCATTTCCAGACATATGTGGAACTGATTTAAAAAGTCACCCAACTCAAATGTTCCCAGTTCACATCGAATGAGACAGTGTTCTGTCTTCTTATTCAACTTTCGAAATGTGATAGAGTTTCCTTTTCACAACCTGCATAGTATCACATCTTTTGCATTTTTTGTGCCTTTTGTTGCTAACTTTCCCATTTTAAATGATCTTTCAAGTAAAGCTGATGTGGTGTCTGGTGTTTCTAAGTTCAAAAAAGATGTGATATGCCTTATGGAGAATATACTTGTGTCACATAAGCATTGTTCAGACATGAATTATAGTTCTGCTGGCCATGAGTTCAATGTTAATGAAACAACAATGCCTTAAATTCAGAAAAGGAAGAGGAAATTCATGGATCTGTATGTAAGACTGCTCCAGCAAGTGTCAAAGTAACACCACAGTACATGAAAGATGGAAAAGCAGCTACATTTGTGGATTCATGAGACAACAACTGATCTTTAAAAAAGTATAGTGGACAGAATTGTCGGGAGGCTGAAAAGCAAAGAAATTTACTGTCATGTTAAACACTGGCTAGTACGGACTCCCTTCTATGTTTCAAAAGGCGATATGGCATGAAAAATGTTAACTCGCAGGTGAGGCAGGTTCTGCAGATCAAGAGGATGTGGAAGAATTTTTAAAATACCTATGAAAGGTATACAGAGAAAGAGTTCTATAAAAGAGCAAATTTTCAATGCTGATGACTGGTTTGTTGTACAGGGACACTTGGCGAAGGAATCTACACAGTACAAATGGTGTTTTACTTTATCAAAATGTGCCTAGAGTCTCTAAAGATCCCAGCCCTGTGTTTCCCTTAAGAGCAGTAGTTCAGTATTTGCTGATTCAATGCTTGTGGTGACCTAAAGAATCTAAATATGGTCAGGTGCAATGGCTCATGCCTGTAATCCCAGCATTTTGGGATGCTGAGGTGGGCAGATCACCTGAGGTCAGGAGTTAGAGACCAGCCTGGCCAACATGGGGAAACCCATCTCTACTACAACTACAAAAATTTACTTGGGCATGGTGGTGCACCTGTAATTCCAGCTACTTGGAGGCTGAGGCTGGAGAATCACTTGAGCCTGGGAGGTGGAGGCTGCAGTGAGCCGAGATCACACCGTCGCACTCCAGCTGGACAACAAGAGTGAAACTCCATCTCAAAGAAAAAAAAGAATATGAACACTGTGAATATTAAAGATTTGCTGTATGTACTCGAGATGTGGTTTCCAGATAAGCCCCATGGCTACCATCTAAAACTTACAGAAAGAGGTGTTCGTATAAAATCTGCAGTTTTTCTTGAAGCCACACCAACATTACTGCTGTGGGAACTTATTTTTTAAAGAGACATTTAGTATGATGGAGAAAAATTGTTTCCATTCAAACTACAAAAAATTACTCAGGCATGGTGGCACACCTGCAATCCCAGCTACTTGGAGAGACATTAGAATGATGCAGAAAAATTGTTTCTATTCTAAAATGACTTCCTTACCGTAAAGGTGGAGGAGCCAAGGTACAATTTTGATGGCACCCTTGGTGTGAAAATTAACGTTTCTGAAGCAATATTGGTGAAGGAAGGCTCTAAATCCCCAAACATGGATTATTGGACAGAAGATATTAATGACGAAGGTGCTGGAGTAGAAGAATATGAGAAGACAAACCTTGAGCATGAATAAGCTGATTTTATTTCTTTTAAATATATATTTAGAAGTGGGATTCCTGGATCTTATTTTTATCTATTTGTAATTTTTCCAGGAGCTTCCATACTGTTTTCCAAAACGATTGTGCCAATTTACTTTTACATGAACAAAGTATATGGGTTTTCTTTTCACAACATCCTCATTAATGCTTATTATCTTTAGACTTTTTGACAATAACCATCCTAACAAATATGAGGCCATATCTCACTGTGGTTTTGATTTGCATTTCCCTGATAATTAGCAATGTTGAGCACCTTTTGATATACCTGTGGCCATTTATATGTCTTCTTTGAAAAAAAATATTGATTTAAGTCTCTACTCCTTTGCTACCTTTAAAATTATTTGCCTTTTTTGTTATCAAGCTGTATGAGTTCCTTATATATTGGATATTAACCCCTTATGAAATCACTATCTTGAGATACCGGCACTCTGATGTTCAGTGCAGTATTTGCAATAGTCAAGATGTGGAAACAACTTAAACGATCATCAATGGATAAATGGAATATTATTTAGTTTTAAAAACATGAAAATCCTGCCATTTGCAAGAACAGAGATTTATCTGGAGGACATTATGCTAAGTGAAATAAATCAGGCACAGAAATACAAATATTGCATGATCTCACTTACATGTGGCATCTAAAAAAATTTAAAGTAATAGAAACAGAGTAGAAGGAAGATTACCAGGGATCAGGGTGGGTAGAGACGGTAAGGAAAATGTAGTGATGTTGATCAAAGTCTATAAACTTAAAATTATAAAATTAGTAAGTGATGAAGATCTAATAAAGAGCATGCTGACTATAGTTAATTAAAATGTGTGCTTGACATTTGTTAAGAGAGTAGATCTTAAGTATTCTCACAATACACACACATACAGTAATGATGCGAGGTGATGGATATGGTAATTACCTTGATTATGTTAATCATTTCACAATATGTATGTCAGAACACTGTGTTATATACTCTGAATACATATAATTTTAATTTTTCAATTAAACCTCAATAAACCTGAACACTACCTGAAAAATACTACCTGAAAATCACTGAGGATACTTGTACAATTTAGAAGAAGCTAAGTTTATTTTTTATGTGAATATCCAGGAAAGTTTAATTCTCATTGATATGATGAAATCAATAATTTTAGTGAGTACACAGTTTAGCAAGCCTTGTAAAATCTAGGATTATAGCAAAATAAAACTTATGAGATTTTATGTGGGAGATAGGCTGTTACATATAATTTAGTTTGGAACATGCAAACATTAAGAATGAACAGTTATTTGGAAAAGCAGATTTGTAGTTCAAGAGAAAAGGGTATAGATTTAGATACATATAGTGTTATATAGAGAGCTATAGAGAAATATATATATATATTGATACATATACACACATCATATATATGTTTATATATTGTCTGTCTATATACTTATATAAACCACAATATACAGATTTGGTAGCTAACACATATGAATTGTTTAGCACAAAAGTGATGAATAATGAAAATCTCTAAGGCAAAAATGCATGAAGAATCAGCATCAGCAACAGAACACACACACATACACACATATATCTTCACATGCTTACTTCTAGGGAATTTGTGGAAGAAAATAAATGAGCAAAATAAAAGATCTGGTTAAAGCTTTGATGAATTTAAGGTGGAATATAATAATATCACCATTTCAACTGGTGTCAAAAACTATTAATGTGATTTTCACGTTTGAGGGAAGGAACAATATTAAACAAGGTGTGTTATATTCAAGGCCTTCTCTTTTTCTGAGTTAAAATTCTTTTAGATTCCACATATAAGTGAGATCATGCAATATTTATCTTTCTGTGTCCTACTTATTTTTACTTAGCATAATGTTCTTTAGATACTTCTATTTTGTACATCACAAAAATAAAATTTTAGGGACATCATGTAGAACTCATTTGACTCAGGGGAGAGGAGAGGGCTGATAGAAAAACACTGATTTAAGCCAAACAAACCTTCCCCAAGTCTCCAGGGCATAAAATCTTGTACTTTTCAAAAAAGTTTCACAGTGCTTAGTGCTTAGTAAGCACTTAACAGATTGCATTTATATAAAATATTTTCTTTAGTCTCTATTTAAAATTAAGCTATCTGGCCTGAACAATATCATTGCCCCTATTAACAGATGAAAAACTGAGAGTCAGTGACATTCAGTAAACTGTATCAGGATGCGCAATGCAGAGTCAGGATGTGAATGCAGGCATGGTGGTTCAAATTCTTGTCATGAGCTTCAACTCTGCTGTATTGCCTTCTCATGCAAGCCACGGAGCTGGTTTTTCAACCTCCCACCATCAAGAATCATTTATTTTTATTTATTATAACTAGGATATATTGGCTTGTGAACATTAAATTTTCTGATTTGCATATGTAAAAATATATAAATACAAAACAATGCTTGTTTATTACATTTTCATTATAAAAATGTGTTTTGACATGATTGTGTTTTTTCAAAAAATCTGTTTTTAAAGAGCTTATTTGCTATTGCATCATAAATATAACATTCATTTGAATGGCATTCATATTGCAATTCAAAAATATTGAATGTATATTGTTATGTGTGTGGCATCTTACCACCCTCATTGTAAGTTATAATAATTCATTCACCTATTTAAAATTTACATGAATGTAAACACATTTAAAATTCTCATTTGATATTTGCAGAGTAAACATTACTAGCGTAGGACACTTTGTAAAAGTTCACATTTTAAGCAACCATAAAGTATTAAATAAAAGTGAAAATTGTTAGAAGTCAGAAAAATTGGGAGTATTTTGGATCTCTGTATAGGTGCCTGACACATGTCTTCTATAATTACAATCATTGTTCAAACATAATTGTGTTCTTATCCACTTGTGAGTGTGTTATTCATCCAGATTACTCATCTCTTGTATCTTAACTCCCTTAAATATTCAGGCAGTGAGGTAGATTTGCATTGTCAATTTAGCTAAGGTGGAACTACCGTTCCCACAATTCCCCTCCTTTTAAATTTCCAATTATTGTGAGGCACAAGCAATTTTTTTTTTCCATAGGAGAATTAGATGGCAGAACAGGTGGAAATCCCTCTTTTACACAGAAGATCATTGGTGCAGGCTGATTGTGTTGGTGCAGGGTAGCAGCCAGGACTGCAGTTCCTCCTTCTCTGGCCAAACATTTGTCTTCTCCCTCACTGACTCCGTGGCTAGGTGCACATTTAGCTCATAATTGAAAGGCACTGACCTTTCATACAGATCACCACCATCATCAGTTTAGAGGTGGGGAGTCTAGAGGTGAGGAGACATTGGCACCATTTTCCATCCTAGTGGATTTTGCTCACCCTGGCATTGTTCTAATGTTTCCTCCTTTCCCACATTTTGTGTCCATCTTCCCTTATCATGTGATTTCATCTTATCTTCTAGTGGTTCTGCTTCTCTGATCAAGCTGGACTGAAATAGGCAGATCCATATTTGAGCCATATATTCTGCTTCAGTGATACCATGGCTGTGCCCCTATCTCAACATTTATCAAATTGTCATAAACCCTTGTTTGTCTTTCCCACTGCATCATGGGAAATGTGAGGGAAGAATTTCATTTAAACAACTTTTTATTGCAATAAACCAGCGCTGTGCATTGTGCCTTAAAGACTGAGTATATGCATGCTGAATTGAATGAGTCCCATTACAACTTTGTTTACTTAAACATTTCCAATAATTTATTTTTTCAAAGTAAAGTATTTCAAGGAAGTCTAAACATCTTACTACTTTCTCCTCAAGGAGTCATGTACATGATAGTAGTAAGGTGAGCAGGTGTTTAATTACAAGGAAGCCCTTAGGTCAATTACTGATGTATTTAATAAAGACTATTTTCACCCCAAACCATCTGTGAATCTTAGCTTTCATCATTCAAAGACTATAGCTTTGTTCTTGATTACATCTGGGGATTAATGGTATAATAGGCTATATCATTCTATAAGCCTTAATCTATTATAATACTTGCTATTATGCTTATGACCAGAACTTCTGTTTTCAAAATCTGTTTTGTCCTGCAATTCACATACTGGGTCAGCCACTGCCACTCTATTATTTTGGGTAAGACACAACATCTCCAATTGTATCAGAGATACATGTAAAATAGATATCTATGTTATAAACAGGGTTATTCTAAGGAATTAAAGGGATATTTGCAAATATAGCCCATATAGAGTCCTTAAAACATAATATTTGCAAAATAAATATTAACTATTATTATTATCAGATATTATTTCAAGGAAATGGAGGGAAATAGCAGTTTATGAGTGCCTATGCAATGCATAGTTTAATTCAATGCTGATATACACACTTGGGTTTAAAAAACAAGTTCATGGCTCATCTGAAATTATGAATTTTTCATAGCTATTATCATATCCTACTAAATTAAGAAATCATCTCTCACTACAAGTTAGGGAGTTTAAAAAATTGCTATTTTGCCATTTCTGACAGTATACCTGCAATATATTAAAATCATAAGAACACAACTTTCAACATTTCCAGTTATAATTCATGAATTACTGTTTATAGTGAGGACTTGACTCATTATGTCTCAATCCACTCTCCCTTATAAAAACATTCTCAGCAAGGGAGATTGTGGCATTGTTTTTAATCTAATATTTCTTCTGTATATATGTTATTCTTAGTCAATTGTAAGTTAATGAGCAAAAATTCCCAAGGATAAAAAAGATCTGGTTTTCAAGGTTAGTCACATATAGTGATTATTCAATGAAATACAAGATTGAATGAATATTAAGAATTATATTTTGTTCTCTATAATATGAATTCACATTTGTTAAAATTCACAAAACTTGTCAAGAGTCCTGCAGCATTGTTAGGACATTGAAACTGTGGATAAGTCGACTAGCAATTTGTTTTAGGGGTATTTGCCTTCCCAGTCTCAAAAGCCTTTCTTTCGTCATTTCCATTTATGAACAAGAAGCTGTCAAATGGATGCAGACAATTATGGTGATAAAAATTGTTATATGATTTTATTATGGTGACTAAATTATTATATGATTTTAAGTACCAGTACAATCTTTCTTGTGTGTATTGTCACATACATGTCTTCTGAATTCATATATTTGTGTTCACTATTATTAATAAAGGTAATGATACTTTTTAAATAATCTGTACCCTGACACTGTGGCACACTCAAGGCAATGTAATTAAAAGTGACCAACTACTTAAATTATATCCTGCCTTCTGCCAGAAGATGTCCTGGGAGGAAAGGATTGGAAAGAAACAACATCAATAAAGTCCTTTACATAGGAAATTGTGATGGTCAAAATGCTTGTGCAAAATACTTGTGATAATTACATGTTTAGCAGGTGAATTTTCTAAATTCAGTTCATCCCTATCACTGTTAAACATCACCCTGAGAATCCACAGTGCCAATTTCCTTTCATCTATAAACTTAACATTTATGTGTGTCAATATCATAATTCTAATTACTTAATTTTAATTATAATCAATACACTAAGGAGAAGTTTGAGACAGCTAGTGTGATTTATTGCTAATTCTCAAAACATTTGTCTTGTTTTTGGCGGTTGTGCTGTCTCTGGAATGCCCCTGTTTGCTTGGCAGCAACCTGTCAAGGTTGTTGTGGTTGCTGTATGCAGGAGCATTCATTGACAGTTCTCCTGGAAAATGTATACCTGCAGTGTAATCACACATGTGGTCTTGTTCACTATAGCTTCATCAGGTCTGAACATATGTAGCATAAATATATCCATTCATATATGTGAGCCAAGCATCGCATCATATGTAGATGACAAGAAATCTATTTGATAGTCTCTCTGGAAACGTCATTCTACATAAAGCTATGCAGATATCTCTATAGGGAGGAAACACTGCTCTTATTTCGGTAAGAATCCTGGAGTGGTTCTTAAAAACTGATATAGTGAAAAATGATTTTACAGACATGAGAAGATTTTTCCCAAGAGCAATATGTAAAAATCAGTGATTGTGAAATCACAGACTTTATGGTGCGGTGGGAATTGCTTATATTAAGTTATTAATAAAGACCTGCAGGGGAAGAAAATTTAAATTGAGCATTCAAATATATAACTCTCTTCGAATGTCGCTCTAGCATATACGTATATTCTAAAGCTCCTCAATAGAACTTGACCCTGTTTTTATTGATAAGTCTTTTATTCTTCTCTCATGAATTATTCAAGTAACTGTGTCAGGCTAGCTTATTCCCAGTGAGAGAAAAGGAGAGGCTCAAATCATATGCTATCATTGCTTTTAAAGAAATCTTTATTCTTACAATTGTATATGGATACAATTATATGTGTTTTGGTGATTTAACCTTCTTTATTGTTGAAATAAACATCATAGTTTGAAAAGAATTTGATTCGTGGAATCAGTCTTAAATGAATTAATTTTCTGATGCTATTGCTCAACACCATAGTCACAAAAGAACACAAGTCTGTTAGAAATGGGTAACCTGTCACACTGATATGGTAGAGTCAGTACTACTCTGAGAAGAAGAGAAAGAAACCACTAGCAACTGTATAATTGCATGATAAGACACAGACAGAAAGATATTCATAGGTGATAAGGCCAGAAAAATGGCCAGAAATAAGTTACTGATGTCTAGCAAACTGACTGCATGTGCATTAAAGTAAAAGATAAAAGTTGTCAGATAGAATACATTTTTTAAGAAAACTAAATTAGCCTTAGAAAGATTAAAGGTGACCTTATTAAGCAATTGACTGCGACTACAGAAAAATATCTAGTGCCAAGTTAAATAAATGTGAATATTTTGCCACAGAACATGAAGAAAGAAAACCAAAAAGATTTTGCTAAAGGTAAAATAGAATTTGTTAATAGAAAATATTTTGTATCACAGTTTCTTCATCTATATATATATTTTTTACTTCTATTGATTTTAATCTATCAGAAGTAGATAGAAACTTTAAAAAACTCCCCAATTTATGGGAGAGGAAGCAGGAGTCTAAGTTACAATCTCCAAAGCCCATCAGGAGTTATAAGAAGTTCCTAGATTAGAAAGAATGTCTCTCGCTCAATGCATGTTGAACATTCTCTATCATTCTTTTCCTTTTAAATATTGCATTTTTCTCAAATATTTATTATATATACATTATTTTAATATTAAATATATGTGCATTTGTACTTCAATATGTCTACAACAAGGGCACTTCTTTACATTAAAGCCACTACATGCTTAATTTTTTTGAGTAGAATATTTGATATATATGAAAGCATTGGTAATATGGCTAATTTTCTGGTAAAGTAAAAGTTTTCCCAGAAAATATCTATAGATTTGTGTATTCACAGTACAAATATGCCTTCATTTTAGGAATGTTTCTATTTCACCCACCTATCTAAATAGAAAATTTTAATATATCAAACCTTATTTTTATTAACTTCCCTTAAATAGATACATCTACTATATATGCTATATATATGACATATTATAGAATAGATATGATGTCAGGCTTTATTTTCAGCCAATACAAAAAGGGATTATGAAGAGGTACAAAATCCCCTAAAAGTCTACCACTCAGTAAAAATGTCCCACCAGCATTTGTATGAGCATCCTCTCAGAGATCATTTTCAGTATTTCAACATTTATGTTTCCTATTATTCATTTTCATTTCTGTTTTTACTGTATGGTTTGTACTTCTTTACCTCTAATGACATAAAGGAGATGTGTCTCTTGTCATATTAAATGTAATTTTATAGCATTAAATGGCTTTCCTATTGCTCTTTATGTAATTTCTGTAGTTATTATTAAAGTCACTAGGATACGAGGTTATAATGCCTAGAACTCTGAACTTAACAGAAATGTCTTTGTCATTTATGTGAGCCCCTAGGACGTCATCTGATATTTTATGCTAACATGTTGACTCTATGAGCTGGCCGTACCCATTAGTCAGGTTGGAACTGGCCTTGTAAAAACAACAATACATAAGGTTCACGTAGGAGCTTGGACCCCATGGTATCAGTTTACTTATAGACTGAGTTCAACCACTTGGGCAACAAATTAATAATATCTATGCAATGAAGCCTTCATAAAATCTACAGACAACAAAGAGCTGGTGAACATCATGGGTTGACCACACTCCAGGTACATTGTTTTACATTATTCCAGGAGAATAATGCATCATGAGGAAAATGAAAGATTCACTTTGGTACCTTCTCAGGCTGCCCTATACATGTCTTTTTTTGTTGATTTTCTGTATTCTTTCTCTGTAATAAACATAATTGTGAGTATAATAGCTTTCAATGAGTTCTGTGAGTCTTTCTAGTTACTTATGGAACCTGAGAGTGGTTTTGGGAAACCTACAAATTTGCAGTTGGTGTTAGAAGTGAGGGTGGCTTTTCATGGACTGTTGCCTCTAATTGTATTTGGAACTTAACTCCTTGAAGTTGCCCTCATGTACCACTTTGGTAGCTGAGACAGATGCTGAAAGATGAGAAACCATGAGATCTAAGTGAGTTGGCATCTGAAGAGAATTTTATACGTGTGAGTTGGAGTTATATGTCCTGAACATTTAACAACCATTTCTCTACCATCTAGGCTTATTTTTCTGACTGTTCTCTATAAGGATCCTTGGAGGGTTTTGTGGTCTGGGTTGATGACGCTGTATGTAAAGTAAGAGTGAGTATTCTTTTTCTTCCCCTCTATTATTTCCTTCCTCTCTTCTTTCCTTCTTTAGTAAATTCCAAGTTATTGCAATATATGATAATTACATGAGACTGTCCACCCTTAAAAGTTTACGTCATCCTTTTAGTTTTATGCTTTTTGATCACCTCTACTGAATTCTATGCACCATTAGTCAAGGTAGCATTTTAGTTATTATCTCATCCTTATCTTGTAACAATCTGTCTCCTGCTAATAGCTATTTTAAAAAATTTTTTGACATGGATGAGTAATTAAATATGTGAAAGAAAAGCTTTTAATGGGTGCACTCCCATTTTTTCATGCCTTAAAATTGTTGTCATGCAATTATACTACGTATGCTATTGAGTGCTACTCTATCATCAAAATTTTATTCTTTTTTTTTTTTTTTTTTTTTTTTTTGGGGGCTGGAGTTTCGCTCTTGTTACCCAGGCTGGAGTGCAATGGCGCGATCTCGGCTCACCGCAACCTCCGCCTCCTGGGTTCAGGCAATTCTCCTGCCTCAGCCTCCTGAGTCGCTGGGATTACAGGCACGTGCCACCATGCCCAGCTAATTTTTTGTAGTTTTAGTAGAGACGGGGTTTCACCGTGTTGACCAGGATGGTCTCGATCTCTTGACCTCGTGATCCACCCGCCTCGGCCTCCCAAAGTGCTGGGATTACAGGCTTGAGCCACCGCGCCCGGCCCCAAAATTTTATTCTTATGGTTCAAATAAAACTAGAGCATCCAGGATCCTTTCTCAAAGATATTTTCCCCCCAAAATCGGTTGGCCTAGTCTGTTTTTATAGAACAGAAAGAGCTAGGGGGTTGTCAGCAAGAGACAGCTTAGAAAATTTGGAGTAGGGAGATGGGAGAAACTAAATGTGTTATAAATTTTAAAAATTGGTCTAGGAAAAAATGAATTTCAGTACAGGTAATCAGGTAGGTGAGAAAAGAGAAATGTTAGTGTAAGAGTACAACTCATTTTACAGTTCATATTTATTACAGACTTCTCAGACGTCTGCTGAGGAGTATATAATTAGGACAAAAAACAATCACTAGAGACTTTCAGTGACATCACAGGACTATCTTCACAGATTTGTAATAGTTGATCCATAGTTTCTGGGCAGCTTTGTGTAGGCATGGAAGATAAAGTGATCATTTCTTTGTAGGTCTTTACATGAAACAAGTACATATAACAATTTTCAATAAGCCATTGCTGTAAGAAAATAGTTTTAACAATATTTTACTTTTATTAAGGCATAGTCACTTCATGCCCTCAAGTTTTATTTTTATTATTACAGATATTTCCCACTTCCATATATTGACTTTTTCTCTTTAGCTTTTATTGTATTGATTTTAAGATAGAAAATGAAAAGGAAAATAACTTTAAATTAGTAATATTTTAATAAATCTCAATATTTTCAAAAAAGGAATGTAAAATACATCAGTGGTCAAAATGTTTCTAGGAAATACTTTTTTAAATAAATTAAAAAAAATTGGCTCCAATGTTGGAAATACTGGATTTGACTTCATGTTTTTTTTGTTGTTCTTGATACTTTGTAATGTCTAAGGCCATGAATAGAATAATATTAAGTATATTTAAGTTGGTAAAAAAGATAATTTATGTGTTACGTACCATGTAATCACTTTCATCTTTTATGTTATTTCATATGGTAAGATACTCCTTTAGCATTTTTTTTCTTAAATGATAATCAATGTCTCTCATTAAAATCCTTAAACATCTGTCATTCTTCTAAGTTATTTTTCTCAGAGCAGTTGGTCTTTTTGATAATAGTGGAAAGATAGGTATATTTTATGTTAGAATACTTTGATTTGAGTCTTGGCCATAGATAATTAGTATAATCTCCCTAAAATATATTTTTCACATCTATGAAGTGTTCATATAAACACTTGCCTTATACACAGATTTACTGTGGAAAGCAAATAAGAATGAAATTAATTAATTAAAAGAAAGTTCTTTTAAAACTCTTATACATATCCTAAAATAACATCAGTTTATGCAGCAGTCTAAAATTAGACTCTGTCTTTTCTAAATAGCCAGTAGGCATCTTTTGGTATTTACAATTTCTAAAACATATTATTCATTTATAAATTCATCCATCCATCTGTCATAATTCATTCATGAAACAAATACAATTTGAGATTAATCTATTATCTTGGGGACTGTGATAGATTCTGGCACTGTAACTAAACAAAGTATTGCTTCTGTTTCAAAGATATATTGGTTTTTATTAGATGTATGTTATGAATAGCAGCAACAATACTACCTCACATCTAACTACAAAACACTTGGTGGCATACTGTGATAAACATTTTTGTTTATTAGTCTATGGGTCAACAGTGTGGTTTTGCTGATCTAAAATGATCTGAGGTAGGACAACTTTGCAGCAGGCTATTTCTAGTACTCTAGCAAACTAGTTAGGCTTATTGTAATAACCTAAGCAGACATCCCGGAGAAAGCTATTCTACCGATGTCCTCATGGCAAAGACAGGAGGTGGGGGTGTGGGAAGAAAGTTTGCAAAATCTTGTGGACAAGGCTCACAACCGTCACACTTTCAGGCAGTTGTGAAACAAGTTGTTTCTATTAGTCAAACAAGTTATAAGGGAAGCTTGTGTTTACAAAATGGAAAGGTAGACGGCCTTTCGATAAGAAGCATCGTAAAATCATATTTAAAGGGTATGGATATCAGGTTCGTGAAGAATTAAACCCACTTCTGCCAGCAATCCCCCTCAGTGGGAGACATAAATAGACACAGTGTAAATACTTCATTTTCCCTCCAGCTTGTCTCCAACTTTCTTTACCTTTTCTCTTTGTTCAAACTGTTTCCACTCCCAATGGTATTTTAAATTATTAAATATTATTTTCTTTACCTATTTCTTCTCTCCTTTCTCCTTTGTCGGTATCTGATTGAAATATTTTAAGTCTTGTCTTTCCCAGCAGTATCTCTAAGTACCATCTCCACTTTCTTAAGCTCTCTCATTACACCTTTCCCTTTATTATTAAATTTTAGGAAAATTTCCAGAGCACCTCCTATATTTCTGGTATTTGAGTGCTACCTTTCAGATTTACTTTTTTCCTTCTCAATCTAGGCAGTTTGACTACAATCCCTACCACTCTACTGACATAGCATTTGCAATGATATCACACCCAGTCTAGAGCTTTTGACCTGATTGACTTGTCGCCAATTTCTTTGAAACTCTCTCTTTTGTTTTTCTAAGGCTTCTCTTTAGCCTGTGAGTATGAATTCTCAACCTATTGCTAAGACTTCCCTAATTCTCCAACAAGTGAAAAGAAATAATGAATCTCTGCAAAAGATATGCATATAAAATATGTGATAACTGACCTACCTTGCCGTTTACTGATTTTGAAATGCATATATTGACATTGGTCTTTCAAACATTTGATTAACTAAATTGCATCAAATATCTTAAGGTTAGTTTGGTGAAAATAATCCATGTTTTGTACTCACGTGGTAAGGACTATTAAACTATTAAATTAAAGCTACTTGAAACAAATTTTTCAGAAAGAACAAATCAATGTCTGATTCACAGATTCATTTTAACTCTAGGATACAGATTTTTATTACTTGGCTTAGGAGTTAATTACCATGGCAAGATATATCTGGTTATTTCAATATATTCAGTAATTTCAACATATTTAGTATACCTTAGTTTTACTCCACCTAGAATTAACACACTTAATATATCAGCTGGAACCAGCAAATAGGAAAATAATAATTTAAAACCTTTATGCTAATTTTTATGATATCACTGTATTATTTCCTTAATTCTACTTATTTGCTTTTAAATATATATATATATATACACACACACACATATGTATATATATATATGTAACACTAAGCACTATCTCGCTTTCTCATTTTAAAAACAGTAAAATCGCCTAGTTAGTAAACTCTGATGTGAACACCTTAAACACTGTGTTTTGGTGACATATCTTTTCTCAAAAGATATTCTGTAACAAATACATTGTTTAATTGTAAGATGTTTAAACATTCTTACATTTAAAAACGTACAGACCAAATTTTCTCAGTGTCAATTATCTCTTATGGCTACGATTTCTTGTAGTTGTTAAACTCTTTTTATAGATGTTTTAGACATTTTTGAATTGCCAAAAATGATAAGTAAAGATAATAATAAATGTAAAATTTTGTCAGGAAATATATTATATACTAATCATTAATATGAGCTTGAACTTTTCATATTCACAAGTTATTATTGTTGCCTTTGATGATATTATTTGAAAGACATTTTCATACTGTGAGGAAGAACTCTATGAAAAGAATGTTTTTATATGTATGAATATATGAAAACAACTATTTTACAAAGAATGGCCTTAGCTTTGTATTTTAGGATAATTTTCACAGTGGGAGAAAGAACCTAAGGTAATCAAAATACCTAGGCTCACACTCAGGTGCATAAGTCATATGGCCTTCAATAAGTACAACTGGTCTTGATGCTTGTACATAATTATTTTTTAACTCCAGGAATTCCTAAGTTCTGAGCTAGAGGGAAAAAATGCAGTTTTTTGATATTATAAAATGTTCCTAAGCACATATAAAGATAGAACATTTTATAAAGAAATAAATTTTTAAATTGTATGCCAGGTGCTAAGCTATATATGCATAAAACAAAGAAATAAATTAAAGCCCTAATTCTTGACAGATGATTGTGGTCTAGCTAAAATGTCAGTGACAAAAAAGATTTAGTAGCTATTTTGATTAAATATTCAATGAATGAAAAAATAAAAAGAAAATGAATAAGCTTAGGAATATGTGGAAATAGATTCTGACAATGAGGCAATAAAACTGTTTAATATTAAACACAGTCTTTAAAACTGAAAAGAACCCATATTGGAGATGAGTCCATTTACTTGATAGTCTCCAGATTAGAACCAATTAATAATAATAATCACAATCACCATAATGAATGACAATACTTTTATTTGTTTTGATTGATTTTCAAAAGTACGCTCTCTCCTGGGACAACTGCTTACTTTTTATCTGTGTAGTACACATTTTTCTGCTTTTTGATTTTGCCAGGTCTCTTCCAGCTTGTAACTAGCTTGCCAGAGCTGCAGTTGTTCTTGCTTTAGTCAACTTCACCTAGATCACTCATCCTCATGATGCCAGGGATATTCTTGATCACACCTTATTCAATATGCCTTTATGCAGATAAAATTGTCTGCTTCCCGCTTAATTCTGGGCTTGCTTGACTCTCTTCCTCAGCTAAACTAAAGACTGGGCACTGAGTTGCTCTCTGTTATTCAAATGCAAAATTTCTGACCCCATCCAAAGACTTATGAATCCTAATCTATCTACATATTAACAGGATTATCACATAATTTTTGGATATACGTACTTCAGAAGCACTTATCTGTACTGTTAAAAATTCAAATAGTTTTTCCATTAGGCAAACAAAATCATGCTATATTGATCAGTTGATTTTAAAGCTTTTAATTAGACAACAATGTATTTTCAATACATGAAGCAATTTGTGACTATCAGAGATGTCTAAGAAAAGAGAAAGCCTTAAATAATTATGAATGACAAGAGATTTATCAGTTTCCTTATCTGTTCATCACTTGATGGACATTTAAGTTGATTTCACAGCTTAGCTATTGTGAATAGCGTTGCAATAAACATAGTAGTGCAGGTATCTCTATGATACACTGATTCTATTTCCTTTGGATATATACCCAGTAACGGGATCATTTAGTAGCTCTATTTTTATTTTTATTTTTATTTTTTTGAGGAACCTCCTTACTGTTGTCCATGACTATGCTATTTAATATCCCACCAGCAGTGTATAAGGCTTCCCCTTTCTTCACATCCTTACCAACACTTGTTAGCTGTTGTCTTTTTGACAATAATATGCGTGAGGTAATATATCATGGTTTTAATTGACATATCCCTCACGTTTTGCAATGTTGAGCATTTTTCAGGTAGTTGTTGGCAATTTTTGACTTTCGAGAAATGTTTCTTCAGGTCCTTTGCCCATTTTTAATTGGGCTATTTGTTTTCTTGCTATCGAGTTGTTTCAGTTCTTTAGATATTTTGAATATTAATCCCTTATCAGGCATATCATTTGCAAATAGTTTTGTCCGTTCTCTAAGTTGTCTTTTTACTTTGTCAGTTGTTTTTATTATTATACAGGAGCTTTTTAGTTTAATGTAATCCCATTCATCTTTTTTTTTTCTTCTGTGATCTGTGTTTTGGGGATCATATCCAAAAATCAATTGTCCAAACTAATGACATGAAACTTTCTCCCTATGTTTTCTTCTAGTAGTTTCACAGTTTCAGTTCTGACATTTAAGTTTTTAATCCATTATAAGTTGATTTATGCATATGGAATACAGTAGAAGCCTAATTTCATTGTTCTCCATCTGGTTATCTAGTTTCCCTGGTACCAGTTATTGAAGGCACTCTCCCTTCCTCATTGTATTCTCTTGGCAACTTTGTTTAAAATGAGTTGACTGTAAATGCATGGGTTTATTTCTGGGCTCTCTATTCTGTTACATTGGTTTATATGTCTGTTTTTATGGTTAGCATAGCTTTGTAGTACACTTTGAATCCAGGTAGTGTGATGCCCTTAGCTTCCTTTTTTTTTTTTTCTTTTTCCTCAATATTGCTTTGGCTATTCAGTGCTTTCTATGGTTCAGAGAGCTAAATTGCTGGGTGGTAATGTAAACACTAGTATAAAGATGTGTAAAGTCCCTTTATAATAATATGACAGGGAATTTTAATACTACAATCACAACAGTGATTTTTTAAAGAACTTAGTAAACTACCAGTTTTTGTCCTGATTTAGTAGATTTTCTTGAAGAGTTAGCTAAACATAGATGCTTTCAGTTCACACATTAACATTACATAGTGATCTTGCAATTTGACAAAAAATAAAAAATAAAAATGTAACAGATAAAGAAACAAATGCAAAATCACTGAGAATTTAATGCCTTTTCAAAATACATCTGAGTAATTAGTCACTTCATTTCATTTTTTGCAATCATTTGACAATAGGATTTCTATAAACACTGGTAGTAATGAAATAAGTAGAGCTCTTTTTTCAGGCAAAGAAGATGTAATGACTTGTCCCAATACAGTGTGCCTATTTATTTGCTTTGCACTGTGTGTATGTGCTTGTGAAAAACAGAAGAGTGACTTAGAAAGGGAGCTAGATATATAGATAATAGATAGATTGATTGATATAGGCAGATAAAATATATCATACGCTTCCAAGACTTTAGAAATTGCATGCTCATTATCTCATTTTATCTTTACAAGTGACCTATGAGACAAACAATATAATCATCTTTAGGTTTCAATTAAAGAAATTGAAGCTGCAAAAGGCAAAATAATTTAATAAAGATCAGACAGGTAGTAAATATTATTCTGGGATTAAAATTCCATAATCATTGCATTTCAAACTTTCTCCTCAGGGGAAAGTTAGGCTGCATTACTCCTCCTCATACAGAATACAAGCTCCTCATTTTTTAGATTGAAGGACACTGTGTTTCACACAGATGGCTCTATGATTAGCAGTAAATTGGCCCTTAATTGGGAAATTAAAAAAAATAATTTCTGAAATCCCATGTAGAAAAATCACTTAATATCAGTTGCATTGCTTTCTGGCAACAGTTAATGAATTAATTATATTTACATAAGCAAAACAATGAAGCAGAAAGTAACTCTTTAAAATTAAAAAAAAATAGAAATATGGCTTTCAATACATTACCCAAGCATAATTCCCAATGAGAAGATGATCTTGAATACCCCAAAGTCAGCAAGTTAGAGAATTTGCTTTAATGTGCGACTATCACTCTTAACCTTTGTATCCATTGCCCTCACTATATAAAGCTGGAAAGTAATTCTCAAATTTAAAAGAAACAAAATGCTGACAACATCATCTGAGCATTAAAAAATTTATCTATTCAAACGTGCAAAAACAAAGTAGAAAACCATGCATGTTTTAAATTTAAAAAGCAATATGTAAAATACCTGCTAGTGGTAGTGAATAAATCTTTTCAGAAAAAGCATTTTAAAGAGAAGTTACATACATATTTGGTGTAGTTTGTTAACTTATTAGTCATTTATAGGCTTCCCGGAAATAACAGAATAAATGTGACTGGAATGTAGCATAACAAACTCTTTTTTTTTTTTTTTTTTTGCTATGATCACTTGCTTTGACTGAGGAATTGCTGGGTGTTGAGACAGCATGGTGAATTGGATTATTGAGAGGAATGTAAGCAACATAAAGGGGCAGGAGTATTGTATCTTTATGAGTTCTCCTCCTGCATGAGGCCCACATAATGTATTTACCACAGCTGAGTGAGCTCACTTGAAAGCCATTTAAGATGTGTAATGCTCTGTGTCCTTTGTTGAAGCCTTGGGTGACAGGTTAATTGAATAGCGGCAAGGCAAGCCATCAGGGTCATACAAGATGACTAGTGTGTATGACGGTTAACGACACTATTTCATTTACTAAAGAGCTTTTATATATGAGTACAATTTCAAATAGTCCTATTAGAAAAATATTCATTCATAGATTTCAGATGTATCCAGAGATTTATTAGGTAAAATTTTCTATAGAAAATTTTAAAATATTAAATCAGGGTTGTAGGTCAGATAATTAACAACCTTGAAAAAGTGATATACTTGATTATTCAATACCAGCAAGACAAAACCATTACGGCTCTCTGGGGTATTTTTATTCACTTTCTGTGAGAAGTTGTATTAAGGCTAAAAGATTAACAATAGGTATGTATTATTTCTCTACAAATAAAAGTTACTTCATTTTCATCTGTGATTGTTTTACTACAAACCTAGCTACATCGGTGTATAGTTTTAGTTTTTTAAAAAAACAATTAAAATGGAAAAATTATAACATTATTAGAGTGCACAACTACCAATATATTCCCATCTAATACAGCTGTATTTTTTCTCCTCTCACTTTAAATCACTATTTATATCTCCATTAAAAGCTACTTTGTGGCTTATTTTTGTATTTAAATTTATTATCTATCAGCATACCTTTAATGGGTTTTGAAAATCAAATTTTAATGTTAATTATATATTTGAGATTGATTCACCTTTTCTGTTAAGATCTATTTTACTTTTGGAAACGGTAGTGTAAGGACATCTAAAAATCTCTAGAAAGAATGAGAACACTGTCACAAATAGTCAATGCCAACTATTTAGAGTCCTGCTAATTAACTAAATGGTTGCTATAATATGAGGAGTATTTACTCAAGGAAAATGAGTAAATAGGGGGAAGAACTGCAAGTTTATGGCATTTTGTCTTTTTCTATTCCAATCCATTTCCCTTCAGCTGTAGGGTAGTAGACTTTAAAGCTATCAGATGTGCAACCAGCAAGCTTTGAAAATAAACAGTCTAGCAATGACTAGAGGATACAGAATAGGTTTGAAACTTGGCAGAAAGCTTCATCCCAAGAGAATTGTTACTATTTTACCCGTTTACCACGTCCCTGAAAAAGTTCCATTCCCAGGGCTTGTCTTTATTTGATCTGCCTCAGAGTCCACTTAGTGATAAAAGTCCTATCCCCAGGGTTTTGTCCAACAAAGACCAAAAAAAGATAGAAAGAAAGAAAAATCAGCAGCATTGGCTTAACATTGCAGCTGCCTGAGGAGGCAACAGTCGTTGGACAAATAAGAAGCTTGGCAAAAACTTAAGAGAAAATCTGTCAAATGAGACATTCATAGTGACTCTGAAGAACTGTGACATATTCCTGGGACTCTAGAAGGGTATGCTCATGTGTAGGAGTGTGTGCAAATTCAGGGAAGGACTGAGAAGGCTCTATTCCTCCCCTTTGGCTGATCTTGAGGCCTGCTGCAGCAGGTGAGAATTTATACAGTTACTAACTGCTGGAGTGTTTCACGTGTCTCAATATACACACAAAGCCCTTAGCAAAGAGTGAGAGCCTTATTGGTTCAAGATGTTTAATAATACCACTGTTCAATCATTAGCTGACCACTACTCTAAGCAAGACTTCAGTGGCCACACACAGCAAATAATTCACAGTTTACAGATGTAGTTTAAATAAGCAATAATTTCAACAAAAAGAAGTAGCAGCAATAAAAGCAAACCCTGGGGAGGGGAAAGGGAAATTTTATTTTCATAGCACTTATTTTTATTATTTAAAATGCCCAATTTGCAACAACCACCACAGAGAGTTACAAACTAAAAGTAAAGCATGACTGAATAAGGCGGTGGAATAAAGCAATTAATAAAAACTGTCTCTGAGGAAGCTCAGATGTTATAATTTGCACCAGGCAAAGACTATAAATCAGTTCTTAAAAATATTTTCAAAGAACTAAATGAGACCATGTATAACAAATTATAAAGAAAATTATGAGAACAATGTCTTCCCAATAGAAAATATTAATAAAAATGGAAATTACAAGAATCACTTAATAGCTATTCTTCAGTTGAAAATTATAGTATTGAAAAAAAAAACTAGAAGGATTCAAAAGCATATTTAAATGAGTAGAAAAAAGAATCAACGAATTGGAGATAGGTCAATCAAGATTATTTATTCTGAAAAACAGAAAGAAAAAAGAATGTATACAAATGAATGCAGCCTCAGAGAAGTGGGGAACATGATCTAGTTACTAAGATGTATATAATGGGAGTCACAGAATAATAAGAAAAGAGTTTGACCAAAGGGTAGAAAAAATATTTGAATAAACAATAGCTAAAACACCCTCACATTAATCTACACATTCAGAAAACACAAACATTAATCTCCACATTCAGAAAACAGGAAAGACCCCAAGTAGGATATACTGAAAGGTCTATAACTAAACACATCACAGTCAAACTTTGAAAAATCAAATTACAAAGACACAATCTTGAAAACAGCAAAGGAAAACTGACTGATCACATACAAGGGAGCATCAGTAACATTAACAACAGACTTCCCATCAGAAGCAATGGCAGTGGAAGGCAGTGGGATGACATATACAAAGTACTCAAAAAGAAATAGTGTAGAACACAAATTTATACACAACAAAACTATTTTCAGAGCTGAAAGAGAAATTAAGACATTCCCAGGTAAACTAATGCTGAGATAAATTCTCTCTACATTTTGATGTTTGTCTCTAATTTTGCTGGATTTGCACAGTATAAGGATACAATTTTTTATGATGATATTATTATAAAAAGGGCAGAAGGAATGCAAAAACATTGAAACAAAGTTATGATATTAAAATAAAGTTGTATTCATCCAAATAATATTGTTCTAGATTAAAACTAGGTTGTCTTAATCTTCTTGGACTGCCATTATAAAATACTATAGGCTCGGTGGCTGAAACAATAGAATTTTATTTCTCACAGTTCTAGAGACTCAGATGTTCAAGTTCCAGGTGCCAGAAAATTAAATATTCGTTCTTAGGCTTCTTCTCTTGGCTTGTAGGCTGCTGTGTGCTCACGTGACCTCTTTGCTGTGCTCACAGGGAGAGAGTCAGCTCTGGTCTTTCGTCCTTTTTTTAAACATATTTAAAAATTTTTTTTATTATACTTTAAGTTCTAAGGTACATGTGCAGATCGTGCAGGATTGCTACATAGGTAAGCACATGCCATGGTGGTGTGCTGCTTCCATTCCTCGGTTTCATCGTTGGGGCTTTACATTCAGGACTTCTTTCAAATCTAATTATCTCTCAAAGACTCAACCTCCAAATATAATCACAGTGGGGATTTGGGCTTATGAATTTTGGGGGTATACACATTTTCGAACCTAACACAAATTGATTGTAATTCCTTAAGCAAATATTTTAAATTAAATATTTTAATAATATTTAAGTAGTAAAATAAATTAGAAAGAATTTAAAAGAGCATAGCAGAAAATATGAAACAGCAAAAATAAATAGCACAATAAAAGTTAATTCTTAAGGAAATAACAGGAACAAGGGAGACATAGACACAGAACAAATAAATTGAAACTGGTAGTCTTGAATCTTACCTTATCGGCACTTACATTAAAATTAAATGGAATGAACAGTTTAATAGAAATGTGAGATTTGGTAGAATTGATTTTTTTAAACACAATCAAATCTTATACTGCCTAAAAAAGCTACACTTTAGATTTGAAGACAAAAATAGGTTTAAAGTAAAAAAGACATGCCCGTTAAATAGCATGTAACACAGAGCTCGAATGTCCATACCTATATTAAATATACAGATGTATGTATAATTCTTTACACACACACATATATATAATATGTGCATATGTATACATAAGTTATCACCAGAGAAAATGGCTATTTTATAATAGTAAAAGGGACAATCCTTCAGAAACAAATAACAATTATAAATATACGTAAACCTAATAAAAAGCCCTGGATCAACACAGACACCATCAAAATTCAAGCTGGCTTTTTTTTTTCAAAAATTAGTAATTTGTTCCTAAATTTTATAAAGGGAGGTATAGACAAAACAGTTTGGAAAAAATATAAAGTTGAAGGACTCACATTTCTCACTTCCCAAACTTAAATTCAAAGCAGTGGTAATCAAGACAGTGTGGAATCGGCATTAGAATGGGCAGCTAGATGAAATAAATAGAATTGAAAGCCCAAAAATACACCCTCACATTTATGCTGTTATTTTTTTTTGGTAAGTGTTCCAGGATAATTCAACTGGAAATCATAGTTTTGCAACGAATGATGCTGAAACTACTGGAATCTAATGCAAAAAAAAAAAAAATTAGACCTTTTCCTCAAACACCATAAACAAAAATTAACTCAAATTGAGTAATAGACTTTAATCTAAGAGCCAAAGTTACAAAACACTCAGAACAAAATGCAGCAGTAAATCTTATAATTTGGAGTTAGGCAATAATTTCTTACATATGACAGTCTTCTTGAAAACTGAGCGCATTATTTAGTAGCATATTTAAAAGGAAAAGATAAAATATGTTTGCATCTTACATGGCTAAACAACTTAAAGCACTGGGCTCAATGAGTACGATTCTTTACCTGGAAAATGCACTTGTGTGTTTTCTCCTCAAATCCAGAAACATTAGTTATTGTATGTGTGATATCGAAGCATTAAAATATTTTAATTGCGATGTCAGAGGCAGCACTACAGAGGGAAAATAAGCTGGAAAATCTATCAAGTGTAATAAAGATAATATTCTGAAACTATTAAATGAACAAGTATACTTTTTATGCCTCTTCCATGTGAATCAGCTTTGAAAGTCATACTGACATTATGGCCCCATTAAAGTGGAAAGGATGAATGTCACTTGAGGAAGAAAAAGGTTATGACAAAGAATAGTATCTCATTTATCAGCAAAGGTGCAGGGAAGACTGCTGGCTGAGGAACTGAAAGACGGAGAAGATATCCAAGTGTTCTGTAACATAGTCACCATACTTTCTTTTCCAGAGCCAAAATTCTAACAAGAATGGAATGATAGATTCGATTATGGCAATGAAAGGAATAGAATTTTGTGTCCCACAAACCATATGGATTTTTGTGGAAGTAGATGATTAGGGCTTCTCAGGGATGTCCTGTGGCAACACGTAAAGAAGATTTGCTCATCTGAGTAAAAGTGGTGGTATGATGAGGAGGCAGAGGGAGGATCTGAATTTCTCTTTTTAGGTTTCCCTCAGTTTGAGTTTGAAGGATAAGGATCCAGATTTCACTATCAGCTCCATTCGGAACCAGAAATAGAGCTTTCGATACTGTATAATGGTTTCTTCAGAAGCATTATCTTCAATTGTATGTGTAAGTGTGTATCTGGGATCAGAGATGTTGAAGGAAGAAAGCACAGAGCAATTTTGTAGTTTATGGCTGTAAGGTGAACAGTGAAGCAGAGATCAACTAGGGATTACTGGAAACTTTCAATGAAATCCCTAGAGCCAGAATGAGCTACAGTGACTCAGAATTAACAGAGAAAAATCTCCAGGCGCTGAAGAACTCTGGAAAAATGGTTCACTACTTGAAGGGTGAGATTAGTTTAGTCATCAAAAATACAACTGCATTTTTTTCTTTGCATTCTTAAATTTGAGCTTTATATTTATAATTCCACTCCATGGTGAATCATAGTATATAAAAACATATTTAGAAATAACGTTTAAGCATTTTGAATATATGACTATATGATGATTATTCCTAAAGTTCTTGGAACTTTAGTTGGTCAGATCTGAAAAAAAAAAAGTCCTGTTTATCAGCTCTTTGCCTTCAGTTTTAGCCTTAAAAAAGTATATATAGCACCAAAATTATTTAATTGTCCTGTAGACATCTGCTTGTTGACTTAACCGTGGAGTAATTCACTAATTGAGCAAAAGTCTATAAAAATAGAATGATGCTGAAAATCTGCTGTTTAAGACATTGTCCATTATGTAACTGTTTCTTGTTTCAAGTACCACATGACAGAACTCTCCTAAAAGTTAGTAAAAAATAATAATAACAATTAGAAGAAAGCTTCTCTTGAATAAAATACATTTTGTTTTAGGATGGAGTCTCACTCTGTTGCCCAGGCTGGAGTGCAGTTGTGCAGTCTCGGCTCACTGCAACCTCTGCTCCCTGGGTTCAAGTCATTCTCCTGCCTCAGCCTCCCGAGTAGCTGGGATTACAGGCTCCTGCCACAGCACCAGGCTAATTTTTGCATTTTTAGTAGGGACAGGGTTTCACCATCTTGGCCAGGCCAGTCTTGAACTCGTGATCCAACTGCCTCAGCCTCGCAAAGTGCTGGGATTACAGGCATGAGCCACTCACTGCACTCTGCCCGACATTTTTTTTTTTAAATAATGTTTTTTTGAGTTTTATTTTTTTCTTTTGCTTGTTATCATCAGGCATTTAGGAAGGTTGGTGATAAATTTAATGCTTACCTGTGGTTTATGGGAAACTATCTATTACCTTACTTTTTAAGATTCTTATTACTTGACACTTATTTCTTTTGTATATAAAAATGCAAGCCAAGTCTTGACACCTAAACATACAAACATAATCAGTTTTGTTTTCATACTTAAGCATTATTCTATGTTACACCATATCTATTTCTGTACCTACTCCTGTCCTATTTCTATTCTAGCTCTGTATCTTCACCTCCACCTATACCTCTATAGCTATCTGTTTTGAGTTTAAAATGGTCTTAGTGGGTTTGGCTACATTTTCACTTCAAAGTAAGAACTAGCGTGCTAATAGCAATCGGTATGGATTAGAACAACATAGTATTATTCCACACGTTGATCAACAGATATGCAATGGAAAATGAATTTTATATTTCTGGTAGTAATTCTTAGTAAGATAAATTTATCCTTATTCAAATTTCCTTCGCAAAGTTCATTATTATTTTTATAGGACTTGCATTTAAAACCAAAAATAACATTGGAGGAGGTGGTGAGCCATTACCAACATCTTGCTAAATTAAAGGATTATTAGACACTCAACAAATGGAATGTTTGCAGAAGCCTGGAAACAGATGTGAATAGAGGACAGCATGCTACTTAGTGGAGAATAGTCAGTTTCCCAACAGGGAATTTTTTCTTCTCTCAGCTATATGTGCATGACTTCTACTCCAGTGGCCATATATGTATTCCATTTGGGCAATCTGAATTTACTGTAATTTTATTTTTCTTCCCGCTACCCTTTTCTTAGATTTCTCACCTCCCAGTAGTGCAATAGAAAGAGATACAGTTGCACTATCAGAAGAAATTTAATGAACAGCATACCTATCAGTTTTAATTAATTTGGGTGCACAATAAGCACTATTTTCTTTCTTTGAGAAACGCATTACCAAACTAAAGACTAAGGAACATGCACACCATTTTTAATCAGGCCCTTGGTGGGTAATTTGGAAATAATCAACTTTGCATAAACAAAGGTAATTATAATTACAACTAAAGCTAGGAGAGAACTCTGCTTATTTCTTTTTTGTAGAAACTTAGAGACACGTGTTAAGATTTAATTCATTTACTGTCAATAAATTTGACTTGCAGATTAAGTTTTGCAAAGTTTTAAAATATTAGTTATGTCTCATTAATTGATAATAGTGGCCTCAAAACTTGAGTGTGGTTTTTTGTTGTTTATAATTTTCGACATTAAAAATTAATATAATAACGTGCACAAATCTTACATCTACAATTTAATGAATTTTGACACGCAGTATTTACTGATCAATCTCAAATATCACCAAAACGTGGAATATTTCCAGCCCTTTAAAAAGTTCTCTCATTTCTTTTCTCTGTATATTCACCATTATTTTTCATTTCTCAAATTTCTTTTCTCAGTATATTCACCCTTATTTTTCATTTCCCAACTGCCAAGAGAACCACATTTTTTCTAATTGGGCTCATCATGGGTTAGCTTTTCCTGTGTTTGAACTTTAGATAAATGAAACCATGCATAAACTGTGAGCTCCATCTGGTCGAGCAATCAAGTGTCAAGGTGGTCAATTAAGACAATAGGCCAAATTGAAAGTAACAATCAAGCTCAAATTCACTTACTATGACAGTGCCAAAAATAGCAAAATGTTAAGCTGCCTCCCTGATATTCCATTCCTCCCACCATGGATTGGCAACAGAAAAGAATCAGTCAGGTGAATCAGCACAGATTGGAGGAATTGTCTCATTGCATAACAAAAGGCCCTTGCCTCCTTCTGGACTTTGGTCCAGGGAAAAGGCAGTGGGAGGGAGAAGGAAAATGGCTAGAAATAGAAAGGGAGAGTCCAAATGGAAAAGGATGCCTCAGTTGAGGCCTCCATAAGGATACTTCCCATGGAGAAACCTAGACTAGGCAAGGCAGACGTGTATAAACCTGGCTGGTCCAGGGATACCTGAGTTCTTAACTGTAGCTCCCTCCAGAAAATGGTAATACCCTGCCTGTGCACCAAGTCTGCTGTACAGAGAACAGTTTCCTGGCTGTGAGGCTTGCTAAACAAAGGCTTGTACTTGCCTATAATCTGGCCTGAACGATCACACGTAAATTTTGGCCTGATGTCACAGGTTCACATCCATGTTGTTACATTTATCAGGATCTTCTTCCTTTGCTTTGTGTTGCTGGGTAGTATTTCAACGTATGAATATATCTGTTTTGTTTATTCATTTTCTTTTTTTTTTTTTTTTCGAGACAGAGTCTTGCTCTGTCACCCTGGTTGGAGTGCAGTGGTGTGGTCTCCGCTGACTGCAACCTCTGCCTGCCAAGTTCAAGCGATTCTCCTGCCTCAGTCTCCCAAGTAGCTGGGATTACAGGCGCCCACCACCATGCCTGGCTAATTTTTGTAGTTTTAGTAGAAACAGGTTTTCATCATGTTTCCCTGGCTGGTCTTGAATTCCTGACTTCAGGTGATCTGCCCACCTTGGCCTCCCAAAGTGCTGAATTTAGAGGTATGAGCGACTGTGCCCCGCCTGTTTATCCATTTTCTTATTGATGGGCACTTGTTATTTTCAGTTTGAGCTATCACAAACAAAGCCACTTTAAATATTCCTATGAAATATATATATATTTTTTGCGGAGATATGTTTTCATATCTCTTAGAGGAATGCTGGGTCATGGGTAAGCATATGTTCCAATTCACAACAAAGAATTTATTAATAATTCCCCAGGTGTTTTTCCAAAGTGGTTTTACTGCTTTCTACACAAAAACCTAATATTAGGGAGTTCTAGCTGTCAGACTGGAGGGCAGTGGTATGATCACTGCAAAGTCTGCCTCCTGGGTTCAAGTAATTGTCATGCTCCAGGTAGCTGGCATTACAGGTGCCCCCAATCAGGCCTGGCTAATTTTTGTATTTTTAATAGAGATGGGGTTGCACTATGCTGGCCAGGCTGGGCTCAACCTCCTTACCTCGTGATTCACCCGTCTTGGCCTCCCAAAGTGCTGGGATTACAGGTGTGAGCCACTGCACCCGGCATAATTTTCTTTTCCTTACTGAGTCAAAATTATTCCTCCCCTTTTTTGTTGGCACAGTCATTGTTTTAATCTTCAGATTAAATTATGTTTCTATATTTTAGCTAGCCACATACTGACTTGCTCCTATCTCCTAAAAATATGCATTTGATCCAAAGACTGCATGTCAGCATGGGAATTCCAACTTTCAGCATGACCCAGGAGCACATCAAAAACCTTATCCACCACTATCAAGTTGGCTTCATCCCTGGGGTTCAAGGCTGGTTGAACATACGCAAATTTATAAACGTAATCCATCACATAAACAGAACAAATGACAAATCCACATGATTATCTCAATAGATACAGGAAGGCCTTCGATAAAATTCCACAACCCTTCATGCTAAAGACTCTCAGTAAACCAGATATTGATGGAATGCATCTCAAAATAATAAGAGCTATTTATGCAAGCCCACAGCCAATATCATACTTAATAGGCAAAGCTGGAAGCATTCCCTTTGAAAACTGGCACAAGACAAGGATGCCCTCTCTCACCTCTCCTATTCAGCATAGTATTGGAAGTTCTAGCCAGGGCAATTAAGGAAGAGAAAGAAATAAAAGGTATTCATAGAGAGTATTTGAACTAAAGAAATAAACAGCATTCATAGAGAGTATTCATAGAGACTCTTTGAGTTCAAATAGTCTCTGTTTGCAGATGTCATGATTATAGATTCAGAAAAATCTTCTCAGCCCCAAATCTCCTTAAGCTGATAAGCAACTTCAGCAAAGACTCAGGACACAAAATCAATGTGCAAAAATTACAAGCATTCCTATACAGAAATCATAGACAAACGAGAGCCAAATCATGAGTCAACTCCCATTCACAACTGCTACAAAGAGAATAAAATACCTAGGAATACAATTTACAATGGTTGTGAAGGACCTCTTCAAGGAGAACTACAAACCCTTGCTCAAGGAAATAAGAGAGAACACAAACAAATGGGAAAACATTCCATGCTCATGGATAGGAAAATTCAATATCATGAAAATGACCATACGGCCTAAAGTAATTGATAGATTCTCTGCTATCCCCATCAAGCTACCATTGATTTTCTTCACAGAATTAGAAAAAACCACTTTAAATGTCATATGCAACCAATAAAGAGACCATATAGCCAAGATAATCCTAAGCAAAAAGAACAAAGTTGGAGGTATCATGCTACCTAACTTCAAACGATAATACAAGGCTACAGTAACCAAAACAGCATGGTACTGGCACCAAAACAGACATATAGGCTGATGGAACAGAACAGAGGCCTCAGAAATAACACCAGTCATCTACAACCATCTGGTTTTTGACAAACTTCACAAAAACAAGCAATGGGAAAATGATTCCCTATTTAATAAATGGTATTGGAAAAACTGGCTAGCCATACGCAGAAAACTGAAACTGAACCCATTCCTTACACCTTATACAAAAATTAACTCAAGATGGATTAAAGGCTTAAGTGTAAGACCTAAAACCATAAAAAACTTAGGAAAAAACCAAGGTAGTACCATTCAGGACATAGGCATGGGCAAAGACTTCATGACTAAAACACCAAAAGCAATGGCAACAAAAGCCAAAATTGACAAATGGGACCTAATTAAACTAAAGAGCTTCTGCACAGCAAAAGGAACTCTCATCAGAGTGAAGAGGCAAAGGATATGGACACTTCTCAAAAGAAGACATTTATGCAGCCAAGAAACATAAAAAAAAGTTCATCATCACTGGTCATTAGAGAAATACAAATCAAAACCACGATGAGATACCATCCTACACCAGTTAGAATGGTGATGATTTAAAAGTCAGGGAACAATATATGCTGGAGAGGATATGGAGAAATATGAACACTTTTACAGTGTTGGTGAAGGTGTAAATTAGTTCAACCATTGTGGAAGACAGTGTGGTGATTCTTCAAGGATTTAGAAACAGAAATTCCTAGCAATCCCATTACTAGGTATATACACAAAGAATTATAAATCATTCCACTGTAAAGACATATGCACACGTATGTTTATTGTGGCACTATTTACAACAACAAAGACTTGGAACCAACCCAAATGCCCACCAATGATAGACTGGATAAAGAAAATACAGCATATTTACACCATGGAATACTATGCAGTCATAAAAAAGGATTAGTTCATGTCCTTTGAAGGGATATGGATGAATCTGGAAACCATCATTCAGAGCAAACTAACACAAGAACAGAAAACCAAACACTACATGTTCCATCTTATTAGTGTGATTTGAACAATAAGAACACATGGACACAGGGAGGAGAACATCACACACTGGAGCCTGTCCCCGTGTGGAGGGCTGGAGGAGGGATAGCATTAGGAGAAATATCTAATGTAGATGACGGGTTGATGGATGTGGCAAACCACCATGGCACATGTGTATCTATGTAACAATCCTGACGTTCTGCACAGGTATCTCAGAACTTAATAATAAAATAAAATAAAATAAAATTAAATTAAAAAAATAGTCACCTATCTGCTCCTCTCCCTCTTTCCAGTGTTCCATTTGAGATACACATCACTGCATAACTTGTACCCTTGATGTGGCCTCGCAGTGGGTGTTGCTATCTTGTGTCTCGTTCCTTCAATCCATCCTTCCAACCCATCCTCAAGTGATCTATCATAACAAAACCTCAGTAGACAATTCTTCTCACAGTCCCTGTCCAGCTCCTTGTCAGTTGTCCCTGCAGCCCTCCATAATTGGTCCTGCCTCCCTTTCCAGCATCAGCTCCAACCACTCTTCATCTGATTTCTAACATTCCAGTGGTACTAAAGGAGCTGTGATTCCCACAACTCTCCACCCTGCTCATTTTTGGTTTATAGGAAGATATTTTATTTATTCACTTATTCACATATTGATACTCATTCAACATATATTGATGGCTTACCTACAATGTAGCAGGCACTGGTTTTATTATTGGAATAGTATGTGAATAAAAGAGGTAAAAATCCCCAATTTGGCTACTTTGCCTGTGATGCCTGTATTTGTCATCTTCACTTGACTGACTCTTATCTAACATTGTAGTCTCATTTCAGGTGTCGAGATTTATTGTTTCTAAGAATTCTCCTGTGATTTTTGTTTTTCTTAGCCATGCTTCAAATTGGTGCATACTAAATGTTCTCATCTGTCTTCTTTTCTTTCACTATACTTATATCAGATTATTCAAATTAGACATTCACCTATTCTTAACACTAGTGTGTAAATTCCTTGAGTGCTAACAGCATGCTTCATAAATCCTTGTAACCAGAGAACATAGCACAATTACCATCTAACGAACATGTGTGTTATAGAAAATGCCCATAGAAAAAGATGATCTCAGAAAACAATTAAAACTGAAATCTTGGGGAATAAACTCATGACTATGAACGGTAAATTATTAATTATAAAAAGGCTGATGATTGTCACATGGGATGTCTTAACTTATTTGAACCGCTATAATGAACATTTTACAGTTGGTAATCTACAGACAACAGAAATTTATTTCTCACATTTCTGGAGGCAGAGAAGTACAAGATCAAGGCACCAGCAGATTTGATGACTGGTGAGCCCATTCCTCTTAGATAGTGCCTTCTGTGATCTCACTTGGTAGAAGCTGCAAATAAGGTCCGTTAAAGCCTCATTTAAAAGGGCAATATTCCCTCATGGCCTACTCCCTACCAAAAGTACCACTTCTCTACTTCTTGTTATCAACACATTGGAGATTAGATATTGACATATAAAACTTGGGGAGACACAAATTTTCAGACCACAGCATGAGCATTGACCTGGTCATTTTCTAGGTGCTCAGCAAGAAACCAATGGTTCAGAAAAGACTTCAAGCTATTGACCTCTGCTTCTTTTCCTCCACCTATCTTTTTAATCTCAACAGAGTCCAAATCATTGTTGATCTACTTTTAATATTTGCTTTCAGGATTCAGGAGGCTTCACTACTGTTTGCTCATTTTCAATGACTTTATAATATATCATTAGCAATAATAATTTATTGAGTGTCTCTTTTCCATGAGACATAAGGATGTTGAAATATAATTTAGGAAAGATTAAGATTAAAGTGACTCATATTCAAGAAAGGATTTCAACTGTAATGTAGATGCAAAAACATATAGAGAACAAGGGAAAATTGAGTAGAATTTGAAGTGTGCCCTGATTATATTTCAATCTGAACCTGGACAATTTGTTGTTATTCTTGTTTCTGTTTCCTATATCTACTATTTAGGTCTACCTAGATTATCTTCTCCTTTCCAGCAGACTTTGCAAGAAAGAAAGAAAAAGAAAGGAAAATGGGAAGAGAGAGAGAGAAAGAGAAAGAAAGAAAAAAAGAAAGAAAAAGAAAGAGGAAGGAAGGAAGAAAGAAAGAAAGGAAGGAAAAAAAGAAACGAGAAAGCAAGAATTCTTTTTCATTTTACTTTCCCTGAATCCTTCCCCAGGTAGTAGTTAGTTATGGTAACTACTTAAACATCACCAAAGTTTATTTTTATATTTCTCTTTTGGTATAATATTTTTCTACCATGACTATTACTACTATGTTCTTTCATAGTGTTTCTCACTTGACTGGAAGAAGAGTAGGATGTATCTGAACTCCGCAATACTTTTATATTGCATGAATTCAATAAATGATACAAATAACTGGACACAGGCCAGAATGTGTGGACTCTGAAGTGATGAATAAAATTTATGTTTTGATAATAGAAGTGTTGTATATGGAATGGCTTCTTAGGAGGATTAGTAGGTTAACCATTTCAATTAAAATGATTTGTAATATCATGGTACACAGACATTCAAGTAGAAAAAGAAAGTATTCATTAATTTACATTTGATTTAATTATTCATAAAGAGCTTACTATGTGCCCATCAATTTATGTCTCCATCGCTTTTTAGCTTACTATGTACCCAACACTTTTTAGGTTTCAGTTACCACAGTAAGCAAAAGCAAGTCTTACTCTCATTCTAGTTGGAGACAATAGTGTGAATGCTAATAAAAGAAAACTATATATGAGTGCTCAGGTGCCAACTGAAGGGTATATTCAAAGCAAGGAAAGAGAACAGTGACTCAACCAGAAGAAATATTACATAGTTTCTAGATTTCTCAGAAAGAAAGAACATCAAAATGAGTGAAACCAATTAACTGCATTCTAAGTGGAGAAGGTGGGAGGAATCAGGCAAAAAAAAAAAAAAAAAAATGCCAGAACACTTTCCTGAAAGAAGACTTAGTGAAACAGATACTCTAGTGTTTGAAGAGTTTTGTGAATCAGTGTCTGCTGTGGGAAGATAAAAGTAAGGAGATAGAAATAAATCACTTTTTGGTTGAGTGGTAAGACAGAAACAAATATAAGAGTCACAGGATTCCTATGGTTAAGCCACATGAGTGTCTACTGAGAATCTTCAGCTCCCTATAAAGAGCTTCCCGCTGCGTAAAGGGAAGGAAGAAATCTAGAAAGTCTGTCCTAGGATGAAAGAGGTGGTCCTAAGCAAATAATTACAATGTGTCTTCTCAAAATGTAAGAAGAATAGAAAAAATGGGAGAGAAATAAGTAAATTATAGAAATTAAAGTGTGTGTGAAATCTGGTGTGGGATTTGGGAGGGTCTAAGAAGCTCTAATAGTGGCAACTTTGTGTCATCCAAAAAGCTAGGAATAGTTATCTTGCTAGTCTCCTGAACACTTACTCTATCCCCAGTATAACAAATATGTCATGGAGAAGTAATTTTTAAAATAATTATTTCAAGAAAAATGAAGAACTGTAAGAATAAATGCCTAACATAGATGACGGGTTGATGGGGTATAGCAAAACAACATGACATGTGAATACCTATGTAACAAACCTGCACGTTTTACGCATGTACCCCAGAATTTAAAGCATAAAAAAATTAAAAATTAAATAAAAAGAATCCATGTGGTTAAATGTTGGTTGAGTGTTCTGTGGGATGAAGGGCTTAGATATATAGATGAAAGAACACACGAGAGATTTAAACCTAACTTCAGCAATTGTTGATTTAAGGATCCTTGGAAACATTATTGGGCATTTGTTATCATAATTGTATGAATGCTAATATTTGTGGCATGCTTACCATGTGTCAAATCCGGTGCTTTACATTAATAACTTGACTTGACAGCACATGTACTAAAGTTGGAAGGATACAAAGAAGATTAGCATGGCCCCTGCACAAGGATGACATGCAAAATTGTGAAGCATTCCATATTTTTGTCTGTGTACCTGAATGTGATAGGAAGAATGAAATCAAGTTGGCAAACACTCTTCAGGATATTTTCCAGAACTTCCCCAACCTTGCAAGGCAGGCCAACATTCAAATTCGGGAAATACAGAGACCATCACAAAGATATTCCTCAAGAAGAGCAACCCCAAGCACATAACCGTCAGATTCACCAGGGTTGAAATGAAGGAAAAAAATGCTAAGAGCAGCCAGAGAGAAAGGTTGGGTTACCCACAAAGGGAAGCCAATCAGACTCACAGCAGATCTCTCAGCAGAAACCCTACAAGCCAGAAGAGAGTGGGGGGCCAATATTGAACATCCTTAAAGAAAAGAATTTTCCACCCAAAATCTCATATCCAGCCAAACGAAACTTCATAAGTGAAGGAGAAATAAAATCCTTTACAACCAATTGCTGAGAGATTTCATCACCACCAGTTCTGCCTTACAAGAACTCCTGAAGGAAGCACTAAAGATAGAAAGGAACAACCAGTATCAGTGACTGCAAACATATCAAATGATAAAGACTATTGACACAATGAAGAAACTGCATCAACTAATGGGCGAAACATCCAGCTAGCATCAAAATGGCAGAATCAAATTCACACATAACAATACTAACCTTAAATGTAAATGGACTAAATGCCCCTATCAAAAGACAGAGACTGGCAAATTAGATATAGAGTCAAGACCCATTAGTGTGCTGTATTCAGGAGATCCATCTCACATACAAAGGCAAGCACAGGCTCAAAATAAAGGGATGGAGCAGATTTACCAAGCAAATGGAGAGCTAAAAAAAAAGCAGGGGTTGCAATTCTAGTCTCTGATAAAACAGATGTTAAACCAACAAAGATCAAAAGACAAAGAAGGGTATTACATAATGGTAAAGGGGTCAATACAACAAGAAGAGCTAACTCTCCTAAATATATACGCACCCAATACAGGAGCACCCAGATACATAAAACAAGTTCTTAATGACCTACGAATAGACTTAGATTCCTACACAGTAATAATGGGAGACTTTAACACTCCACTTTCAATATTAGACAGATCAGTGAGACAGAAAATTAACAAGGATATCCAGGACTTGAAGTCAGATCTAGACCAAGTGGGCATTTATAGAACTCTCCACCCCAAATCCACAGAATATACCTCCTTCTCATCACCACATTACACTTACTCTAAAATTGACCAAATAATTGGAAGAAAATAACTCAATCCATTTCTTTGATGTTTTCATGTGATTTTTTTTCCTTTTAGCAACTGCTATACTAATGATCTAGAATGTTTACTTAAATTATGAATGGCTTTATTTCAACAGTGAGGATACTCATTCATGGCAAGACTAGCGACTTTGATTTTGGTTCTCTACTCTTTTAATAGTTCTACCACATACCTAGATAAAGGTATAAGGAGCACCATCACCAGATTTTTAATTGTTGCAGATCTGGGAGAAAGAGATAATGCAGTATGATCTTCAAGATGATCTTCCCAGTCTAATGGTGAAATTAAACTGATAAGTACAAAATTAGAAACAATTTTATTATAATTTACTTTATCATTCTTTTTTACTCGGAGCTACAATGCCTAATTGTTTCCCCAATGTTGTCACTTTCCACATTAAAGATGTTAATTTGGCATTTGTAACTGAGGACCCAAGAGGCTATAGATATGATATTTATGAAACTCCAAACTGAAGTATCATATTAAGATGAATATTTTGAAATGAAAAATTTGATTACACAATTACTAATTCTCACCTAGATTCAGGTTGTTAATGAATTATATCATTGGTAATTAAGAGAGATTTGAAAGATATATTTTAGAGAGAACTTTTGGTGAACTATGAGTCCAAACATTCCCAAGTGCAAAGAGATGTGGGTTCCTGACCCTTGTCTCAAGCTTAGTAGGACTGGCTTCATCAGGACTATGTAGAGAGTTTGATACACTGTGAAGCTGGGATAATACAATGGACCTGTCTTTGTTGTGCTGGTAAATCAAATGGGGGAGGTGGGGTAGCTAGTTCTTCCACTTGTAGAAGCAACTAGGTGACTAAATTAGGCTGTAGCTATATTTCTCAGAGTTTGACTGGACAAAGGATACAGATATTTTATAGAGACCAGCTATAGGTGGTCTCATAAAAGATTCATTAAGACACATGGTCTTAATCTATCTTGGATCATGTCCAACAAGGCTTCCCGTAGTCTGGAAACTTCAGCAAAGAGAAACCAAGGATGGCAGTGGACCCTTTAAGACAGAGGAAATATGCCATGTGCCTCAAGATAAGGGACAGTGTCTCTGAAGAGATCATAGATGGTACATATTGCAGTGAAATCTCGGAATTTCCTCCACATTCCTGCATCCACACCCTTGGGTAACCCCTTCTCATGCTGACTCAGACTTGGTTATGTGATCTGTTTTTGCCAGTGGGAGAAAAACAAACGTCATTAGCAGTGATTTGAAAAGCACTTTTGTGCTGGGGCTTACCCTCTCTTTTATGCTTTTTGTACTTTGTCATAGGGAGAAGCTACACTATTGAAAGGTAAGACACATGGCCCAATCAAACATGTTGTCTCTGATGACAGTCAACCCACCTCTAAACACATAAGTGTTTCTGAGACTATTCGGCCCAATGGAGCCATCATCTGACTTTTGACAGAACCCAGCCTGGTCCAGTCAGCAGAATTACACAGCTGACCTGTTGACTCATGGAATATAATACAGAGCTGCTGTTTTAAGGTAGTCAGTATCGACATGATTTGCTACACGGAAAATATTATTGCTACACCATAAAAGTCCCCTATAAGAGAAAGGAAGCTTTAAAGCCATGTCTACAAAGTTTAGGATCGGTTGCTGATAGTAGCAGTCAAGTAAGAACTTTCCTGCCTCTTCTCTTATCTCTTTACTCTCTTCAATATTCACTTCCTTCTAGGGTGTTCAGAAATACCAAATATGAGCTGAATAAGACATGGAAAGACAAGGATTCATCTCTTTCCCAGAGTACAAGCCTGGCTCATAGAGGGAATATTTCACTTTAGGTCAAATGGTAAGAGTTTTGACTATTACAAAGGACTGAACAAAATAACTTGACATTATGTTTGAAACTTATCGTAATCTTTGGATTAATACTATTTGTATTTAATCTAAGGATTGTCTGAAAAGGCATGGAACTGCTTGTTTTTATCTAGTATTCGTGAAAGAACTCCCCAAATGCAGTTTAGGAAATAATGTTGCCTTAGTATTATATCCAGTGAAAGTTACTTTCTCAACATTCCGATTACTCTTAGCATAGATTAGATATCTACCAATTGATTAATAGTTTTACTGTATGCATATAATTTGTAGAAACATAGTTTTAAAACTCTAAATGCTATGATTATTAATTATTGGCAGGGTGTTGTAAAATCTATACTTTGAAATATAGCTTCTGTGCATAGATTCTTTTGCGTTCTGTTTTGAAATACACCCTAACCTTCACCTGCTCTGGAATCAGTGGTTCTCAGAATGCTTTCTTCTTTTGCAGATTCACTGTCACTGTTGTCTGACATTACAACATAGTAACAGCTCAACTATCCTCAATAATATTTGACTACAGGGATTCTGTAAATAGGTGAAGCTTCAGATTACTATTTTTATTTCAAGTGCAATAAATTGCAGTCAAAAAATGGATGGGGTCTTGTCCATATATCTATGTAAAATTTAGATCAAACAAGCAAAGTGAAGAATATGTACTCTCACATTTTGTATGTCACACTATAAATTCTATGTTAGGATATACTTCATTTTTGCCCTGTTATTCTCTACCAAAGGAAAACAAATGAGAAGAGCTCACCATATTTGTTTATTTATTTAACATTTGAAAATCGTAATCCAAGGTGTAGGTGATTGAAGGCTTTTTTGTTGGAGAAATTCCAAAATTTTTTCGTACATCTGTTAACCTACATCTGAAATTAAAAAATGTGTACCACTCTAAAAGATACAATCTCTTTGTCCTCACCTGTGTGATGAGGTTAGCTGTTGCCATTCTTACTGTTAAAAGCAAAACCTCATACCAGATGTATTTTGAATGAATTCTTGATTCGCTGTGAAAGTTGCTCATAGCAAAATAAACTATGTGTTGCCTTCTCTCCAGTTTGTTTGATCAGATTTCTAAGCACAAAGACAAAAAGGACAGAAAACACTTTGTATTTGGTATAACCTTGGAAATCCATCCTAAGAGTTAAATGTCAAATTGTTGAATTACTTGCTCTTATTATCCTCTAACTATTCCATATTCTTTTAATTGACTCAATGCTGTAAAGATAAACGCCTTGGGTTACACATAACACAGAACACAGCACAACATAATGCAATTTCATAAAGGATCTTCTGTAATTGCTTATCACACGGGCTGTGCATGACAGACACAATAAAGGAACAAATGGAAAATATTAGGCCAAACCTTATTACTGACATGATATTGGAAATAATCTTGAAATACTTTTTGATGCACATTGCTTATATATAAGCATTGAGAATGATTGGAATTTCTCATACCTATCTGGGTGTATTTTGGAAATGGTGGGGAGCAACTAGAAAGGGGCTAACTCTGCAAATAAGAAGAATTATGAGTGTTTTAAGAAGACTGATTTAAAGTAAAAGTTGGCATCCCAGGAGTAAGAGTGCATTATATTGTCGGTAGTTCCATCATTCAGTATAAAATACAAAGTATCAAAGTTGACTCTGTTTAATATGAGTCATGACAAAATTTTGCACATGAAAAGGATGCTGACCTTTCAAATACAAGCAAATACACATATAGCTTAATATCATTAAACCAGAGCAAACGTTTAAGAAGAGAAGTGATAAAATATTCATTTAGTTTGATATGGGAACCTGAGGTTTTCAGTTATTCACCTACCCATTATATGTTTTCTGAAAAATAATCCCATAAAAACCTGGGGATATTTTACTGATGTTTATTATTTCTCTCATTACAAGTCAACTTCTGAGAATTTCCTGTCTTCAGAAATCATGTGAGGCACCTTAGTGATGACATAATTGATATCTCTGAATTGAGAAATGATGAAAGTGGGGAAAGAAGAATAAAATAACTCACATGAAACTGATGTGAAGATGAATTCATGACAGCATCTACATAGAACCAAGGGTTTTACCCTTACCCAAGTTCTTCAAATGTTTCATAAAGCTTAAAAGTTCTGAGGGTAGGCCTCCAGGAAGAGAGATGTGACTTGAATAAGATTTCCATGAGTTTAACACTTTCTCCATATTTCCATTTATAAACACAGAAAATTATTAACACTATGTTCTAATTAGTAATATTCATTTCTAAATAAAATTGATATTTAAATTCCCTTGAAGAAAGCTCACACACACAGTATTTTCTGTTTTATTGTCTAGGTAGTCTGGCAATCAAATTATGTATATCAGTACACTGAATTAAACTTAAAAGAGTTGATATTGAATTTCAGTTTCATATTTGGGGCAATCCATCTTCTTTTGCTCATAACATTTCAAAATTAAGACATATGCAATATAACACAACAATTTTTCACAGCTATATGTATTATGTCAATGTGTAATTTAAAATGAGCAGTACCACCACACAAATTATTGTTAATCTACACAGTTGTTGTAAATTCAATAAACATATTTGATAAGAAAATATATGATTTGCATCATATGGACATTCAAAATGGTAAGTGACAAATTTTTTCAATTTCTTTTATTGTTTAAGAAGAACATGCAACAAAGGATTATTCAATCAAGAAAACTATGTTCTGTACTTCACTGTAATTTAAACATCTGGATAAACTCAGTGACAAAAATGAATTGATTGGATACTATATTCTTACAGGCTATTTTTTCGTAGTAGCTTTATGTTCACAGTCAAATTGAGGAGAAGGCACAGAAATTTCTTATACACTCATTGATTCCACACACACACAGAGTCTCCTCTTATCAACGTCCTTCACCAGAGTGGTACATTTGTTACAATTGTTGAAAGTACAACGACAAATCATTATCACTAAAGGTGCATCATTTATATTAGGGCTCACTCTCTTTCTTTGTTTTTTGAGATGAAGTCTCATTCATGCAACTCATTTCCACTGGAGAGCATTTACATATTCATCATGTACTAAAGGCCAACTTCTGCCTTAGTCTTGCCAGCCCCTTCCATCAGGATATTTTTGGTTGAATGTGGGAAGTGCAATTACATGTATCATAGAAATACAGACATGGTAGAATTCTACACTTGTGTTAGAGTATAATGGAGGAGTTGCTAAACTAACAATGTGAGAGAAGAAGTATCCTGGAGATAGGGGCCCATTCTGAGTTTTGAAAGACTGAGAGTTTGTCATGTAAAAATAAGAAAGGTTTGCAGGGCTAAGGGTACATCACTTCCAATGCTTGGAAGTACAATCATGTACTGTGCACATTGTTTATTAGACATAAATATATATACTTTTCATTCATTTAAGAAATATTTGTTGAGTACTTATACATACATATCTATTAGAAAACTTTTAGATACAGGAAACAGGGTTTCTCAGTAAACTTGAAGTTTTTTTGTCACATAAAGTATTTAAGGTAATGTGGCTTTAAAGTGGACTAATTTGGTAACTTAATAATGTTAATCGACACCTGAATTTTTACATCTTCCATCCATGTCATCTCTGCCTAGATCCCTTAATGAACTCAGGAAGGATTCAGAAGCAGTACTGTTTCTTTTTATGCGTCACATTTTAAGAACAAGGAAAACTTTCCTAGAAATTTCCAAGTACACTTCCAAACCTCATCAGATAGAATATTTTGGATACAAGGCCCAAGCCAATCATTTACAAAAGGAATTGGGTCATGAAAATTGGCTTAAATCAGTCAAAAAAAAAAAAAAAAAAAAAAACTTCAGGAGTTAAAATGAGAGACATAGTCCCTGAGTCATATATGGGTATCATGAACATCTGAACCAAACAAGGGCTCTGTCAGTCAGAGAATGTGAGGAATGGGTGCCAAATACGTGACTATTGGTATCTGTTAACAACCAATTGTTTACTAGTCACTGTGCTTGATGTTAGGATGGCCAAAGAGAGCAAAACACATTATCTCTGACCTCAGGGAGCTGAGAAAATGATGAGTAATGCATTCTTAAAGAATCCCACAGGTAGTTAATAACAATATCTTTTTTTTGTTTGTTTTGTTTTTGTTTTGTTTTGAGACGGAGTTTCGCTCTTGTTACCCAGGCTGGAGTGCAATGGCGCGATCTCGGCTCACCGCAACCTCCGCCTCCTGGGTTCAAGCAATTCTCCTGCTTCAGCCTCCTAAGTAGCTGGGATTACAGGCACGCACCACCATGCCCAGCTAATTTTTTGTATTTTCAGTAGAGATGGGGTTTCACCATGTTGACCAGGATGGTCTCGATCTCTTGACCTCATGATCCACCCGCCTCGGCCTCCCAAAGTGCTGGGATTACAGGCATGAGCCACCGCACCCAGCCAACAATATCTTTAAAAAGAAACATGTGAAGGGAGAGAAGAATGCATTTAATGGTGAACTTTATTACGTGGTGTCAAGGAAGATTTCTATGAGGAAACACATTTGAGCCATAATCAGAAGTTAAGTCAGAGTAAAGCGAGTAAATGGTAGACAGTTTAAGGGAAAGTGTAATCCTGGCAAAGGAAAGAGCATGTGCATCATCTGTGACACTAGTTGTACCTTGAGGAATGAAAACTATTCCGCTGCGATTGAAGAATAGAGAGAATGCAGAAATGGGATTGGAGAACAGGCTGGACAAGATGGAAGAGACTATTCTGTTACCAATGTTCAGCTTAGTCTTAAGAGAAATGAGAAGACATAGAGACATTGAAAGAGGAAAATATTATAACGTGGAAGAAATGAACCTTCCAGAATGCTGTAAAACTGGCATAAAGTTAATATTCAGGAAATCCCTATAACTAGCTTTCATTTTTTTTAGGATGAATCAGTCATCTTGTTAACTATGAGTAGGTTTCAAGAACCAAGAAGCTATAAATGAAATCTCAAAAATTATTAGTGAAAAAAATCTCAGAATGGTGATACAATTCTAAAATATAATAAAGCAAGGATAAGGGAGATAACACACTTTCAGAGCCTCCCAGAAATTTATTTTGTCTAGATAAATTGGATTATTAGTCTAATCTTTCAGTAGAGGAAAAAGCAGAGTATTTGTGATCTCTTGAAGTTAAAATATAAACCTTTTGTCATACTACAGGCTTGATTTCTTCTCTATCTTATTCTTTTTTCTTCCCATCAATTATGAAGTAACGTTAAACAATTATTCAAATATTTCTTGAATTTACCCACATTTCTGTGGCTCAGCTCACACTATGGCTATCCATTCCTTATCTCAAAATTGGACAATTGTATTGAATCTCTTTGCTGGTATTTGTTCTTGAATTCTTAGCTGTAAAAGAAAAGACAGATCCTTCACTCATACCCCAAAGTACAATGAATGGCTCAAGCACAACAAAAGCATTATATTATTTGGGTAATAATCCAAGTTGAGTGTTCTTGGTTTGCAGGCAGCTATTTTTTATGCAGTAATTTGGTGGCCCAGCCTCCTTCCACATTGTGACTCCACAATGGTATTTACCTCCAGCCAGCAAGAAGAGAAAGAACTTGGATTCTTCTTAAATGCCTTGTCCCAGTAGTGGCTCAAATAGTTTCCACTTACATTCTATTTGCAAAAAATTGGTCACTTCCCTGAATCAAATGAAGGAAGGCTGGAACATATGATATAGCCCCACTGGTGCTTTTGTTGTATGTTATCAGCTAATAAATTCCACCACATTTGTTTCTAATCTTGTTGCAATCCAAATTGTTCTCCAAACCATAAATATGATAATGAAAACAGTTTAATAGTTCTTTGTTTAAAGGTTTCAAAGATATGCACTGATTTTAGAACAAAGTTCTCTCCTTTTCATGGATGCTTATGTGTTTATCTCAGCCCATTCTAAATTTACAACCCATTTGTTGCCTAGTTTTCTCATAAGATTATATTGAAAATTACTAAACTTCCACTTGTTGTCTGGAACTTGCTGCATTATCTTGCCTTTAGGCTCTGAAATTTGATCTTCCCTCTGCCAATACTACTATCTTTGTTCATTCACGTCCCCAACTTATACACTTAAAATCTCAGTTTAAATTCTATAGGCCCAGAGTTCTCATCTCTGTCACAGACCAGATGAGACATCCCTGCATTTATTCCTGTCATGTTTTGTAATTCCCTTTCATAAAGTCTCATCACACTTAAATTTATGATTTATTTAACATGTATTTTCTCAATACATTTTTGACCTTTGAGACAAAATTTGTAACTCTTGCACACTGCACATAGCGGTTGCTGAAGATTCATTTTTAATTATAATCAGTTTTGTTATGATGCTAGTTTTAAAATGCAAATTGGTTTTAACATAATTGATATTTTAAGAAAAAAGTGAGCATAGTAGAAATATTGCATTTGCTTATATTTGACCTTGTCCCTTAGAAATACTGGGTAAATGAACAAAATAGTACCCAACTGAACTGAGCTGTGAAGGACCACACAACATGCCACATACACATATCTCAAGCATCTCTCAGATACCCCGGTGTCCTGTGTTTGGTATGAGCCACAGTAATCACATCTGTGATTAAAACTTTCTGTCAAATTCCTAATAATCCCCTTGCTACCCCTTTACAATAAGCTCCAAACTGACACCCATTTCCACAAGCAAATTTCAGGTGGTTTTAAAGTAACATGGAATATTATTGTAGTATTTATGCATTGTTAACTATTTAACATGTGTAAAATATTCCTCTCCTCCCCTCCCCCCATTCCTCCCTCCCTCTATCCCTCTCTCTTCCTTCCTTCCTTCCTTTCCCTCCCTCCCTCCCTTCTTTCTTTCTTTCTTTTCTTTCTTCTTTCTTTCCTTTCTT
>NW_022437071.1:1827199-1914517 GCF_009761245.1 Sapajus apella | reverse complement strand
TTCTTTTCTTTCTTCTTTCTTTCCTTTCTTTCTCTCTCTCTCCTTCCTTCCTTCCTTTTTCTTCCTTTTTTTCTTTTCTTTTTCTCTTTCTTTCCTTTCTTTCTTTCTCTCTCTCTCTTCTCCTTTTTTTTTATTTTTTTTAATTTTTTGAAACACAGTCTTCTCCTTCTTGTTGCCCAGGCTGAAGTGCAGTGGTCCAATCTAAGCTCACTGTTGCCTCTTCATCCTGGGTTCAAAGGATTATCCTGCCTCAGCCTACCAAGTAGCTGGGACCACAGGCATGCACTACCATGCCCAGCTAATTTTTGCATGTTTAGTAGAGAGGGGGGGTTTCACCATGTTGACCAGGCTGGTCTCAAACTCCTGACCTCAGGTGATCTGTCCGCCTTAGGTATTGCGATTACAGGTGTGAGCCACCACGCTCTAATTATTGCTACATTTCTATTAGGTTATTATCTTTTATTTATCACATTATTTTGACTCTTGTGTTCTGTTATAAACTGAATGTTTGTACCCCTCCTCCCGTTTATATGTTGAAATCTAGTACCTAACTTGATGTTTGGAGGTTGGGCCTCTGGAAGGTAATCAGGATGTAAGCTTTCATAAATGCATTTAGAGTCCTTGTAAGAGGAGGTCAGAGAGTTAACTTACTCTATGTAGAAACAGCAAGAAGAAAGCTCTCTGGAAACAGAAGAAGACCCCTCACCAAGAACCGAACACTTCTGGCACCCTGATCTCAGACTTCTAACCTCCAGAACTGTAAGAAAGAAATATTTGTTGTTTAAGCCACTCAGTCTATACTAATTTCTTATGGTGGCACAAACTGACTAAGACTGCTCTTGACTCCATCTTTCCCCATATACCCTATTGTTTTTATTGTGTGATTTTGTATAACACGGTGATTTTTAGAAAATCGTATGACTTGTTAAACAGAACTGACTATAAATGAAAGAACAATTTTTGTGAAGCTAATTAGGGACTTGGTTATATGAGTCAAAGCTTGAAATGACTGCAGTCTCACATCATAGATAGTCCCTGAGCTCACAGGACTGCCAGGTTATGCTGCCCTCAGGCCCTCACAGTGCTGTTCTCAGAATATCAGTGAAGGAACCAATTCTTCCTGTTCATGTCCCAGTGTCAGGTAAAAGGGAGAACACAGCTATGGACCTGTGTGAGTGGAAGCTCTTTCAGGATCACCATTGTCATGGAAGGAAAAGGGAGTGAGTCTTTGTATGTCTGTAACTAGGCACCCTTCACATGAGTTCTGCTTCATGCAGTCTGTCAGATACCCATCCTGAGAATATCCAACCTGCTTGTGGCTTTTCCTTTTCATTTGAGATTTTTAGCCATCATTTATTTCTCCTAAGATTTTATCTGTCAGTTCACTTCCATTAGCTTCAGTTTTCTTATCTACCAAAAGATATGATTGAAGCAGCTCATCAATAAGCTTTCCTTTTCTTATAAAAGACTTTCATTTATGGTATCATCCTCATTTTACCTGCACCATACACAAGCATTAAGGTAAAAAGGAAATGGAAGTTTGAATTGAAAAGTCTCTGCTGGCAGCATATCCGATTCCTAACCAGAAAGGTAATTATGCTTCATGCTGTTTGTCAGCTCTTCCCTTACCCATACACACATAGAGATCTGCCTTTGTGGAAATCCTTCTCAGAATGTAAAATACCACAAGATGTCTTTTAATCTTAGGAATGTAAGGAGTCAGATTCTAAAGCCCACACAGGTGGAAATAGGCCACACCCCTCTAAGTATCTGCTGGAGTGGTGGAGCAGTTGAAGCCTTTCCTGGTGTTGCTGGATCTGAAGGTTAGGCAGTGGAATTGCTGTTTCCCACTGTGGATGTCATCAACTGTGAGTAAAAAGAAAGGCATCCCTGTGCTTTTAGTTTAAAAGAAAGGAAGATAAAATGATGTCACAACTTTCTGTCAAAACAGTATAGATCACAAGGGTTATATTTTAAGGGGACAAAAAGCCCTATTTGCAAAGAGAAAAACATGTCTAATTTGAAAATGACGTAAGACTGCTTATATATAAAAATATTACAAAACAGACATCTTACTGGAAACTTAATGAGGTCAAGGTCACATTGATATATTCTGATCTCTAATCTTTAAATGTAATATTCTTGGTAGAAACAAATCTGTGCAGAGATTTTTAAAAATTGAATTATTTCTATCATTTTGTTTTGTTTTGTTTTCTGTTTGCTTAAATTTTCTCAGATTATGCATGAAGACATTGAGTTCAAATTATGTTACAAATTTGTGTGTCAGGCTATAAAATGACAAGTAATTAAAAAATAAATAGAAAGAAGCAACTGAACTCTTCCTTGACATTATTAGAAGCAGTAAAAGACCCAACAGTAAAAGACCCAAGAAAGGAGAAAGAAAAGTAGAGAGATAAAGAATTAAATAAAAAAATCCACAGATGAAACCACATAGTTGTCAAGCTTACTCCTGAAATGAGATCTGACATGTCAATATCAGTTGGGAAAGATAAAGGTAATTTCAGGGTCTCTAAATATTTAGAGGATCTACCAGAACAAAATCAGTGAGATCTATATCAGTGATGTAGTTGCAGCACTGGGAATACATCGTGGTATTGTTTTTTTTCCAATAAGTTGATCTAAACAAGCCTGGCCAAGGTATTCACGGTCTCTGTTACATGAGTGTCACTTTGCAAAGTAGAACAGACACTTGGAAGTGTTAGCCTCCAAATACATTTTACATGGGGATTATGATTTAAAATTTTGTTTCCTATGATCTAAAAAAAAGTGAATCATAATAGGCTGTCAGAGAAAAAAAGAAAATGAAGATGGAAATATACTATCATTCAGAAAGTAGTTATAGTCAAAATTTAGCCAGTTCCACTGTGCAAATTTGGTTTTTCTCTTTAACGCTTTCTCTTTTCTCATTATCAGTTTTGAAATATGTTATGATCAGCTAACTCTGATTTCATTTTTTTCTCTTACTTTTTCTCAAGGGGCAGCAATACTTTCCAAGCAGGTCTATAGTTATCCTGGTCATTTAAACTTTCAGCATGTTTAAGTGAACATTTCACAAGTCAAATTTCTGAAGCAAAGCTGCAATTTTCACTGCCTTTCCATGTAACATTTGTAACAGTCATAGTACAAAGAAAATAAGAACCCAGATGAAGGGTACAGGTTAGACTTTAAACAACCATGCGAGTTGATGGGACAGTTTGGGCTGGCTAATGCTCCTCTGTCTAGTGTTGAATCTAATGTCCTTATAGCTTGGCCAGACAGTAATTAAAAAGAAAATCTGCATATGAGAAAGATTAGTAACAAATTGTAACCCAAAAGGATGGAATATCTGTCTTGTCCCACCTCTTACTTTGAAGCTACTGGAGACTTGTTAAGAAAGCTTCTGCCTTTCACCACAGAGCTACATGTGCACTTGGCCTAGGACTCAGAGACTGTGAAGAAGATTGGCAGGAGCTAAGGGTCCAGATGCTACCAGAAGCAAGGAGAGCTCTAGATCAGTGACAACATTCTGAAGCTATTGTGGCACCATGCACAGGTTTCAGAGTATAAAAGTGTACAGCTGGTGGTTCTCTTATGCCTTTTGAAAAGGATTCAAATGTGTCTTATAACAATGCTAACAGAAAAATACACAATAAAGACAACTAGGGAAAATGTAGTCCTAGCTTAGCTAAACTTACAAAATACTAATTCACTGAAATCTACTCTTTGGCAAAATTGTATCCACACACTTTTCTTTAAGCAAACGACATCTAAATAAAGATAAGAATAAGCCATGCTTTTGCTTGATATGCTGAAATTACTCCTTGCACATCTGAAAACAGACCAGTGATGCTCCCCAAAAGAGGTTGCTTTTCAACAGTAAGTTATTATTTTAAATTAGTCATGCTGATTTGTATATTAAAACTTAAACACTGAGATTATAGGAAAAACTATTAACACCTACAATGTTAAAAAATATGGGAATAGGAGAGGAAAAAACATCTATTCATATATTCACAGACAATATCAAAAGTAAAAAGAAATATTCATAATTATTGCAATTCATATTTCTGTAACTGGTTGTGCCCAAAGTTCCTCTACTAGCCATTTCGTATTCATCTGGCTGGCCATGATTTATTGTAGATTGTGATGTCCCAAAATTTCATTTCTAAATGGTCTGGGTCATTAGCAATTCTGTTCGATCAGATTAGCTGTCTGTTGACTCTAATCCGCAAACACAAGAGCTCTCAAAGGCATTTTGTGGGATCTCCTTCGTTCCGGACATGACCATTCTCACCCATGTTGTGCAGCAGCGACACAATACCTCCTGAGAGTCAGAATAAATTAGCTGGCCCTAAGATTCCTTTTTCCCTGATGGTTCACTAGCATTAGGGCACAAAGCATTCTTGCGAAATTTCAACTTTAGGCTCAATGAAACTATTGGCTTATCTTCTGGAAGAATCCTTTTCCTTTAGAAATAGGAATAACCAGACCACCAGAGTCCACAGTTGCAGGGAAGGGAAGCAAACCTTTGCTCGTGGATCACAAAGGTGAATAAGAAAGGACACTTCATTGTTCACCTTTTAATTTCTGGACCTGTGAATTCTGGCTATGGTAAAAACATTGCCACAGAGTAATCACTGATTTAAAGTTTACACTTTACCCTGAGCAACATTACCACAGTGTCCCAACATAACTCAGACTTCAGTAGGCCATTTTACGGTTCTGTCAGGAAGGCTATTTCAAGGTGATGAGCAAAAGGGTAAAAGAAGTGAATTGCATGAATATGAGCAAATTTCTTCTTTTTATTTTCTTTAAAATGCTGTTTGATTACCATGAGTGAAGTATTCTGTAAGTTCATTGATTTTGGCAAAACTATCATGCACAAGAAAGGCAGATCCAGATACTAAGTGTCTGTCTTAGTGAGAAAAAAAGACGTTGCTCCTTCCATGATAGAAATGGTTCAATGCAATCAACATGACATGTGGTGCCTTATTATTCTCTTTTAGAGAATGGAGCCATAATGAGATCTCAATATGGTTTCTATGTTTGGCAAGTTGGCCACTTTGCAATAGTTATAGTGAGATAAGCTTTAGAAAGTAGAAGTCCATGGTTTTGAGCCATACTTAAGCTCCATCTCAACAGGCATGAGCACTTTATTCATGAGTTTGTTGTGAAATGATATGGTTGACTGGGGTAAGAAGCTAGCCTGGCATCCACATGCTGGGTTTTCTTGCTCACCTACTTATTAAAACTCTCTTCTTCTACAAGATTGCTGTTTGGCGAACACTCACATGGGGCACAAACATCTTCGTACTCTGTAGCCATTCAGAGAGCTCTATCTACATATATATTCTGTACTCATCCTTGTCACCAATTGTCAATTGCCCTTCATTCAATCTTTGACCATTTAGCCAAGTAATTAGCCACTGCTTGCAAGTGTATCTAGGGATCCACAGCTTTCACAAAGATACATTCAAGACAAAATAATCAACTGAGCACATTTCCTGGAGTTTGGTCTATGGGAGGGATTTGCCATCACCATTACCATTCAGGGCTATCGTGTAGTTCTACCGCAAGGCTGCCAACATCTATTTTTGGATAGCACATAGTTTCTTCTATAAACTGGGGTTGAACTTTTTTTCTTTAGTCAACTGAGAATAGGAAACTACCTGAGAAATCATAGTACAGGCTGAAAGGTAGAGGCAATGTAGCAGTGCTATAGACTCATTTGATATCGATTTAAGCCAAAATTCTCTTGATGATTGACCTCTGTAAGCTCTTGCTGTGACTGGTAAGCCACAGTGAAATTTTTGACTTTTAGGAATTACCATCAGTGTAGATCTTCTGTTTGGTAATCATTCTAAATTCTAACTATTTCCCTATGCCAATGCAAAGACTCTGGGAAATGCAACTCAAGTCACGGAGGCGAACATTAGGAGGAAGGATACAACGTTTTGGCTGTGTAGCATCATCCTTCCTTTAAGGAAATCACCCTTTCATTCAAAGTGCTCTGGGCATAATCAGGGAATTGGCTGAGGAACCAAACCTATCATGATAATTCAAGTCAGGCTTTTGCTCACCAGACCTAGAGATTTTCAACTAATACAATTCAGAAATATTTTTAATAGGCCATCTATGTAGGGCAACATAATCCAATAGTCAATGCTAAATACACCTTCAGATAAGACTGTTCAAATTACGGCAACTATGTGTCCATTAACAGCATCTATGTGTCTTTGATGATTGGAAGCCCTCACTTGGTTGTAGCCACCTTGAGATCTCATCATCTCTATTGCATAAAGGGACCTTTCCCATGATGGTGGCATTTCTCATTTTCATTCCTAGGTCACATGGAACAATTACAACAATGTTCTTCAAGAATAAAGAGCCATAACACAAATCTTTAAACCTCCCCTCATAAATGTTCTGATGACCTTTGTGAAGAAGGACTATCTTTTCTAATAGACCCTTTAAGGGAATATATTGAGAGGATTGCAGGCAGCTTTTATGTAATAAATCCAATCTATCATTTATATTTCCCTAAATCTTTTGACAACTTCTTCTACTGTATACTCAGAAAGTTCTGGCACTTCAGTTTCTCTATGCAGACTTCATTTGGGTCCATATGCCAGTCAAGAGTAAGCTTTGGAACCTCTCCTTGCTATTTGAGCTAATAGATGCAAATGAGATTCTCATGTCAATAAATTCAATCTCATCAAATATTATTTTCTTTCTAACTGAACCCAATACCCTTAGGACCCATTTCCATATAGTGTTTCCCAGGCTGCTGTCTATAGAAATTGAAAAAAATAATAATGTGATTACTTTGGTGTGTATTAAAGTACCAATTGTTCATACTTGGTAATTTGTCCTCTGGGGCCAATTGGCGTATAAGTCTAGCAATAGGTTTAGAGGCTATGATTCTCCTAAGAAGGATAAACAGTCCCTTACAAATAGGTATTTCAAGTTCTTCAACCAAGGGAAGATGAACTTCCTGGGAGAGGGAGGAGGGCTACTCCTACTGTCAAATATGGTGCAGCAGGATTACCAGTTTAAGTTCCCCAGCTTCTTAAATCTGCCTATGTGTTCTCATCCCAATCCTCAGACACTAAGTCCTTTGCTATCAATGCCCTATATCTAACATAAGGAATCTTATGAGCAGGAGAATTCAATCTGTTTTATAATTCAGCTATTTGTAGGAAGACTTAGGGTTTAGTTTTCTGAAATCTCAACTATGAAGCCATAAGAAATGAAAGTTTCTTACAGAAAATTCATAGAGCTTTTCTAATCCTTTGAACTTGAGTAGGTGTGGATTTATCACCTGAGGATATCATTTTCCCCCACAAGTTTTTCACTGCACTTTATAAGCCATGAACCAACTCAATTTTACTGCTTATTTTTACAAAACTGTTTCATGATAGCAAACACTTGTCATGTAGATTTTCCCTTTCTAGGAGCTTGAATACAAGTAGATACGGGTAATAATTTTAGGTGACTATGTCATTCTGCTCGCCCAGAGTACTAGTACAAACTTTACAAATAGAAACAAGACAAGATGAAAACTGAGGCAGTTATTAAGAATAATATATATTTGAAAAAAATAAGATTTTACTATCTTTATTCCTATGGATAAGTGGACTACAAGGAGAAAGAGAACTTTCTAAAGAACAGAATTACAATTGTTTGCTTAAGATTACTTATCCCAATGTGCAATAGATTTATTTCTCATGAAAATAGAATATTCAGATAGACTACTGATTGGCTTAACTTGTTCTGTCAACTATAGAAGTCAACCTCCCAACGCTAATTTTTATGCCAAAATTATGTATTTCACATGTTAATTTGTACGTTCTGTTGGTCTAAGTGCATCAAGAAAAGTGGACTTTGCATTCTTTTCCAATTAATAATAAAAGCTGCCATCTAGTCCTACCTAAATCTAACTAGAAAAAGGATAATCAGGAAAACTATGAGGCACGTAGTATTCAGTAAAAATTAGGATGTATATTATTTTGAGTCACATAATAAGACTTCTTCCTTTTTCAAATACGGCATTTAGAGGGGCCACACATTTTCAAAATTGGGGATAGTCACAAGCTAGGTGGGGGAAAAAGCAGTAACAATAATGACATCAGTCAAGAAAGTCTTGAAAACAAACTGCTGTTTCAGCAGAAGTATGTTTCATTGCTCTGAAATAAATGGGTGTCTATTTCTGGGATGCAAAGGGAACACTTCATTACCCCCACCATGAGTCCTGGTTGAGTGACTAGATGTATATACATGAATTGATGCGTGGGGTACATTGAGTATTGCTCTGTTTACCATTAAATTTTTAGGGAACATGTGAGACTTCAGTTAGGGAATCTCTGATGCAGTCAGCAGAATAAGCGAGGATAGTTTAAGACATAGAGAAATTCTACCGCCTGTCGTTCTTCTCCAGTAGTTCAGAACAGAAGAAATCTGTTAGAAGCCACAGAGGGAAGTTGAAGTACTAAATTTCATTTGGTTTTAAAGTTGGAAGTAAAAATAAAGTGTTAGTCATACAGAGAGGAAGATGATACAGAGTCCAGAGTGGACACACACACACACACACACACACACACACACACACACACACACACATTACTTGGGAGACTACTAAGGCTATTGAAGGTGAAAGCAGCAAAGAACTGATAAAACAATTTTTTTCCCCAAATTAGTAGAGATATACAGTTCCCAGTGTTCTAAGTTTGAAAAGAAATTTAAGTTTTATTCATATGTAGTCAAATTAAACAACTGGCTCAAAAAACTTTGTTTGACACAATATATTCCCCAAATATGCGGATATCAGAAATAACTGAAAAAGCAGGTGAATCTATGGAATATGAAAAGGATAATTTTATATATTTATTTTGACAGGTAGTTTAGATGTTAAGATCAGAACCTTCAGGATTAATCTAACCTGAGTATGAATCCTTGTTATGCCACTTAGTAACGATATGACTTTGGGCAATTACTTTAACTTGCTTATGTCTCCAATTTTCCATGAAATATTTATGGTTAGTAGTTTTAATGTCCTTTAAATGTTACCGTAAGAATTAAAAAGTAAATGCATACAAAGTGTTTAACTGTTTATTGTCCATATACAACAGCTCTTGTTTCTGCTTGAACCCAAATCTCAGTACTTTTATAACTAGATATGGTTAATCTACCTGCCTTCTATTGCTAATGACAAGACGATTATATTTTGGTTAAACATTTTACCAATACTTGATCAATTATAGCTTGAATGCTTTCCTGCATCCCTGTAACGTTAACATAAACTTCAGGAAGCACAGCTAGCTGATAAGCAGCAAGGTTATATAATCAGTCTTACAGGATCAGTCATTTCCCAGTTACTAGCATTAAAACTCCCACTGTCACTATCTCAGAAATGTGTTCTCACTCAGAGGACATCCATTTCCTCCCATTCAGGGGATAACTGACACTTCAACAAAATACATTCACTTTCATCCTTCTTGTTATGATAAGTGGTTATTTCTTTTTTTTTTTTTTTTTGAGACATAGTCTTGCTCTGTTGCCCAGGCTGGAGTGCAGTGGGAGGAACTCAGTTCACTACAACCTCTGCCTCCTGGGTTTAAGTGAATATCCTCCCTCAGCCTCCTGAGTAGCTGGGATTACAGGTGCTTGCCACCATATGCGGCAAAATATTTTATTTTTAGTAGAGACGGGGTTTCACCATGTTGGCCAGGCTGTTCTTGAACTCCTGACCCTGTGATCTGCCTGCCTCAGCCTCCAAAAGTGCTGGGATTACAGGCATGAGCCACCGTGCTGGGCATAATTGTTTCATATTATATTTACTGAGGACAGAATATATTGATAAACTTTTTGAAATAAATGTTTGCCACGTCCACTGTGAAATAAGTTTCGGACAGGGTATCTGTGAAAAAAATGCTGCTTGAACTGCCTGGACACTAAAATATTTACTAGATTAATCAACTAGGCTTCTAACATTTCGTATATTTGTATATCTTAGTGCCTGAACTGAATTTTTCAACTCGGGACTTTCAAATGTAACAAAAGGGTTTATTGACTGCTATAGTTTGGATATGATTTGTTTGCCTCACCAAATATCATGTTGAAATTTGACCCCCAGGCCGGCGCGGTGGCTCATGCTTGTAATTCCCAGAACTTTGGGAGGCCAAGGCTGATGGATCATGAAGCCAGGAGTTTGAGACCAGCCTGACCAATATGGTGAAACCCTGTCTCTACTAGAAATACAAAAATTAACCAGATGTGGTGGTACACACCTATAGTCCCAGCAACTCAGGAGGCTGAGGCAGAAGAATTGCTTGAACCCAGGAGGCAGAGGTTGCTGTGAGCTGAGATTGCTCCACCACACTCCAGCCTGGGCGACGGAGAGAGATTCTGTCTCAAAATAATAATAATAATAATAATAATTTGACCCCCCCATATTGGAGGTGGGCTTATGGAAGGTGTTTGGGTCATAGGGGCAGATCCCTCCCAAACAGATTCATGCCCTACCTCGAGGGTGAGTGAGTGCTCACTCTCAGTTTTCACGAAAGCTTGTTGTTAAAAAGAGCCTGTCACCTCCCCCTCTTCTCTTTTTTCTTCTCTCAACACGTGATCTCTGTACATACAGCCTCACCTTCGCCTTCCACCTGAGCTGAAGGAGCCTGAGGCCCTCATCAGATGCAGATGCTCAATCTTGGACTTCTCCAGCCATCAGGATTGTGAGCCAAATAACTATATTTTTTAAAATAAATTACCCACCCTCAAGTATTCCTTTACATCAACACAAAGTGGACAAATATACGAACAGATAACGAGTCCATGATTAGTAGCAGGGCAATAGGTTAGGTAGCACATATATATATATATATATATATATATATATATATAATATATATATAGTATGCGTGGCTGCTATATTGGACTGTGCAACACATATATATATGTAATATGTGTGTGTATGTATATATGTGTATGTTGCACAGATGTACTGTCCAACATAGCAGCCGCACATACCACGTGGCTATTGAGCACTTTTGAAATGTGGTTAGTCCAGTTGAGAAATGTTCTAAGTGTAAAATACACAATTCAGGTTTGAAGACATTCCAAAAGAATGAATATTTTTAAAACTCAATAATTTTAAATATCTGTTATATGTTGAAACAATATTTTGATTATGTTGGATTAAACAAAATGTTAAAATGAGCTTTATCTTTTTAACTTAAATTTTTTATGCGAATGCTATTAAATTTAAAATTAAATATGTGGCTCTCATTTCCACTGGACAGTGCTGCTCTGGAGGATAAAAGGTATGTTCTGCTATCAGTTATAATTTCCTTTTCCCTTGGGAATTTAAAGTAACATAAGCATTATTCCTAAGAAGATAGCTTTGAAGTATGATTCTTCAATTCTGTCTTTCTAGCCTGAAAAATATTTTCTTCAATCTTTCATTCATTTACATTAAATTTAAAACTTCAGTATGTTCTCCATGAAACAGATAAAGAAAAAGGATTTTCTTTCTTTATATGAGCTATTTCAAAGTCTAACTGGCAAGATAGGTGAGTTTCTACTTGAAGTAGGAGCTGAAACCCTAATCCTGAATTTCTCCCATTGATATTTTTAGACAATAATAATAGTGAAATTCCCCTTGGTAGCTGAAACTTAGCAAGTCTTCTACTTCCTATCCCTGCAACCATTGCTACCACCGTCACTGGCAGTACTACCATTAGTAAAGTTTGCTATGTACAAAGTAGTTTTCTGTTGTTGCTGTTTTGAGACAGGGTCTCGCTGTGTTGCCCAGGCTGGAATGCAGTGGTGTGATCACAGCTCACTGCATCCTCAACCTTTCTGGCTCATGTGATTCTCCTACCTCAGCCTCCCAAGTAGCTGCTACTACAGGGGTGTGCTACCAAGTCTGGCTAGTTTTTGTGTTTTTTTGTAGTGACAAATTTCGCCATGTTGCCCAGACTGATTTTGAACTCCTGGGCTCAAGCAAACTGTCTGCCTCAGACTCCCAAAGTGTTGGGATTCTAGACATGAGCCACAAGGTCTGGCCTCTGTTAAATATTAAGAATTTATTGTGCTAAATACTTTAGGTCTGTTATCTCCCAAGAGCACTATAGACCATTAGCCCTGTTTTACAGAAAAATAAAAAGACAGCTTGAAGAATTTAAGTAATTTGTTCAAGATCACCAACCAGTAAGTAATATGGACAAGATCTGTCCATAAAAGCTGAGTCTTTAACAACTATGGCTTATGGACTAACATCATTGTGGCAACAAAAATATCTGTGATACCAAATTCTACCTTTTGAGACTAAACAATCCAATTATCAATAGCAATTCTATTCCCATTAATAACATATTCTCTCACGTCTTATAAAACAATCTTAAATTTTATTTCTACTGCTTTATATTCTATTTGTTTACAATATATTTATGTACTCTCCTACTTAATTCACTTATGCATATAAGCAGTTTGTTTTTAAGGAAGCGTTAATAGCATCATGTTGGATACACAATTTTTCATGTTCCAAGAATGGGATATTTGCCATTACAGTTTCCACTAAATTTCATCAGTGCCTCCCATTCACTGTGAGAGCCAAAAGTTCTTCCATGAATTTCTAAATACCGTGATGAAAGTGGGGTAAGAAACAGAGTGTGTCTATGGTTGATGACCTTTGGACATCTGATTCAGACGTTCACATTGAATTAGAGCCTTATATTCACAACCTCATGTTATGTAGCTTAACACATACGTAGGTGTAATCTTAGCTGAATTTCTCAATTTCTATTTTGCAAAGTAATGTAAATCAGATCCTCCTAAAAAACCTCTATTTATATTTTTAGCTCTTTATTTATTTGTGGTACTTTTTGTTTTAAAACAATTAAAAACTTACAAAAATATGTAAGGTCAAGATACTTTCTTTATTTTTCTGAACCGTTTATGGATAAGTGGTTAATTTAATGCCTCATTGACCCTGAATACTTACATATGGATTTCCTACATATGAGATCACTATCTTACAAAGCCACGGCACCACTCTCAAAATAGTTATAATTACAAATGACACAAATTTTATTTTGTTTTGTTCCTAAAAATTATTTTAAATTCAGGGAGTACATATGCAGGTTTGTTACATAGGTATACTGCCTAATTGAGGAGTTCACTCAATAGTAATTATTGTGCCCAATAAGTACTTTTTAAATCCTTCCCCTCCCCCTCCCTCCTTCCTGTGTTTTAGAGTCCCCATTGTCTATTGTTTACATCTCTACATACATGTACACCCATTTTTTAATTCCCACTTAGTGAGAACAAGTAGAATTTGATTTAGAGATTTTATTTTCTAAAAACGACTGCAACTCAATCTCTCTTCTGTCTTGCATGCTCTTCTTACAAAGTGAGTGTCATCCTCCTCCTACCAAATGTGTGATTTTGACCTGGAACAGGAGAGGTGGGAAGGTGTTTACTTCCTGTTCTTGAATCTGGGAAGGCTCTGTGACTTCCGAGACTAAGGCGTAAATAGTCATAGAACTTTAGCTGATTCTCCTGGTACACTCACTATTGGGATGTCGTCACTATGCTATGAGGAAGCCCATGTAACAATGTGGAGATTCTGAGGTAAGTTCTGGGTTTTAAGCAAACAGCCTGAATACTTTAGTTCCATTACTTAGGTCCATGTTCAACCACCAGACGTGCTTAACAAGCCTTCAGTGGATTCCTGCTTTCAGCATTCAAGTTTTTTCAGTGGAAGCCCCCAGTATCATGGAACAGAATCAGATGATCTCCAAGTCCTTTCAAGTTCTTAACACACAGAATTTATGAGCATTATGAAGTCATGATTGTTTTCTGCCACTAAGTTGAGAGTGATCACATATACAGAAATAGAAAATTATTAATAGAAAATATATTGTCAACATCTTATCCTCAAACCCCATTCAAGTTTTGCTGACTGCCCTCGATCCAATCAAATATTCCTTATACCAAAAGGATCTAGTTCAAAAATAAGTGTTGCATTCATTTGTTAACCTCTTTTAATCTAGCATAGCTCCTCATGACTGTAATCCTTTGGAAGTCTACAGGCCAGTTATTATACAAAAATGTCCTTATATTTAGGTTTGCCTAATTTTTTTTTTATTACATTGAGACTATACATCTCTGTAAGGAATACTACAGTAGTGATGCTGTGTTCCCAAACATTTGTATCTGCTGGAGGCACGAATTCTACTTGTTCAATGATTCGGTAATATTCACTTTAATACTCAATTAAAGTTGGGCTTGATAGGCTTTTTAAATTTACTCACTTTTTAAATTTGTAATTAGTAAGCATTAGTGTGGAGACATTTGGAGACTAGGTCAATGTCCCATTTCTTACAAAAGATTTATTCATTAGCTTTTCACATAAATGAATTCTTACTTTATTCCATGGCATAATTCATTACATTCTATTTATTTTGATGTCCAAACTGTTCCAAATTTGATGAAATGTAATCCCCTTTAAGCTGGGTGCTCTTTCCTTTTGATATCTACCCATGATTCTTTAATGGAGTATTCTTTGTTTCTGAAAAATAAAGGGATTTGTTTTTGGCATAAGACAATAATTTCTTTCTGGCATAATATAATAAGATGTTTAGGCACATCTGAAATCAACCATTCCTTCAGGAAGTCGTAGTTTCTTTTAGAGGTAAGCAGTGTTTACAAAGTTTCAGTAGGCATATTTGTGTATTATGCCAACTCACATGACAATCTCTTTCCTGGCTTAGGAAGTTTCAGTGTCCTATACCTGGCCCTTAACTCATTTCTCTAAAGCTAAACAGGTAGATATGTATATTTGATGTATTTACTTTTTTCTCTCCTAGTAAATAATTTTGTAATTAAGTGAACTTTTCTAATATTTTCTCCCAATTGTGTTATTGGAAGAAAAAGATGCTGTTCTTTTTATTAATTTAAAGTTAGTATAATTCTGTCTGGGCCAAACATGCACACACACGTGTACATGCACACAAACACATTTTATGTCACAGATCATTTCACTGGCAAACTGAAGTGGTATCTTTGGTTAAACACATTTTGAAAATTGAAATCCCATGAGAGTTAATTGTGCAAAACTGTTTTATGTGATAATTGACTATGTAAAACTGGAATTACAACAGTATAGAATGCTTTGGAATTTTATTTAGATTTTCCTCAGTGTCAAACAAGAGAGAATTAGGTTTATTCAATGGAATGTTAATTTTCATATAAATGCAAGTTTTTAACTAATCCATGTGTTCTAACACAAATCAGGATAGGATTATGAATACATATAAATCTTGGTGAATAATATTTAAATAGTCAAATATTTTTTTAGGAGAACTTGGTTCAAAAATCGTGTAAGTTATTAGGGACAAATATATTTAAGACATATTTTCTACATCAAGGCATTTATTGTCTAGTAGGGAAAGTAGCTACGTAAATAAGCATAGAGCAAAGACCGTGTAGGGCCAAAAAATTCCACCTTCATCCCCTTAGGGTTTCAGCTAGGTCTGAGAATTAAATTGACATTATATAGATTAACAAGAGCAAAGTGTAATACAAATTTTACATGGCATGGAAGCTCTCATAAGGAAATAAAGACCCAAAGAAGCAGTTAGAGTCAGTTACTTATACACTGAATTGGACAAAGAATAGTTAGTTGTGAATAAGCAACTAAATTATGCAAGAGGCTTAGAAGACAAGAGCTATTTTAACAAGTTCTTTACTGAAATCTTAGTTTTCACTTATCCTTGAAGATAAAGATTTTGCAACTTTCTGGTAAAGGGAGGATATCTTTCACATGGGAATTTTATGTTCTGCTTTTAAGAAACAGCACACAGGTCAAATGATCTTTTTGTACCTATTGTTTTTTAAAGCATTTTAAACTCAATAGCTAATAGCCCAGAGTAGCATATTTTAACCTCTTCAACGACAACATTAGTGATTAGGACATGGTCGTTTAATGCACAGAAGAAATTTCTCTGCTAGTGAGTTGGAAAGGCATTTAGTAGGATAGGATTCCTATTTTGCTCCTTGAACCAGACCAAGCAAGGTGAAGAACTTTCTATAGAACATAGTACTGCAAACAAATATTATGGGAGTTTTTGTTGTCATTGTTGTTTTGTTTTCTGGTTGTTTGCTGATTTTTAACCTAAAAGAGCTGATATCAACACAGCCAAGTTGGGGAATTATAGATATTTTCAAGAGCAGTTAAGTTCATAGCAAGGAAAGTGTATCAGTGTCCTAGCTAGTCTCTGAGAAGATGTTGTTTCCCTATATTCAAAATCCGAGCTTTTAAATTTTTTTCAAATAATTACTGTGAATAAAAAAAGAGGGGAAGCAAAACTGACATAGTTTTCCTAGTCTTAAAAGAGAGGCTGTGCTACTTTATCTTACTCTTCTGCTAATCTGATACATCTTCAGAATGATTTCAGGTCAATTTACTTGCATTTCTACACTAGCAGAGTATATAACATATTTTATTAATTAAAAAATGTTAGATTTACCATGCTGACTCACTACACTTATGGGAATAAGGTGAGGAATTATAATTAACCACTTTTCCATTTTTCCACTTGGGCTTTCAAAAAATATTCATTTTTTCTTTAAACTATTTATAAATTACTCATAGCTGTAATTTTATATTTGTCTCTTGTTCAGGAGTGTTGGCTATATTTAGACTGATTATGTTTTATTGCATTCTGAAATGATAGAAAGCCGTAATATCTTCTACATTGTGCTATTGAAGTCATGAATTTAAATTTAAATATAGTGAAGCCTGTAGATAATTCTTTTTAAAAAATAATTGTTGTTGTTTCATTATAGTCACTCCCAGGACAGTCACTGTGGGATAAATACACTGTAAATATTTACATTACCGTAGAATAATGGGAATCACACACTAAATCCCTATATATTGCTCTAAATATTTACCCTTCTGTATTAGTAAAGATATTCAAGGACATGGCTAATCAATCTCAGTGTTCATAGACAATAAGAAGGGCTGCTAAATTCTGAGAAGTAAACATTTCATTTTTACATTGGAAGAATGCATAAGAAGTAAACTGAGTGTCTTACACATAATTAATTATATATTAGTAAATATATGTTATATAAACATAAAACATAGATAGATGATAGATAAGTAGATAGATAGATAGACAGACAGACATGCTTTAAAATAGCAAGTCCCTGAGGATATACGTCAGTTGTAATTCCTGCTCGTGCTAAATAATGTGGTAAAATAAGAATAAAGCTCTTATACAAATGAGAATAGACAGATTTAAGTCACTCTCAGAAGGTAGCTATTACTCCATGGAATATCCTGGTAGCAATAATAAATACTTTTTTCTTATTATTTTAATAAGATAGCTGATTAACACTGAAACACAAAGTCTCTTTCTCTCTCTGATTATAATTTACCTTTCCTGGTCTTTGTTACTTTTCGTATTACATTACTTTTCTGGTCTTTCTGTTAATTTTTGTATACATTACTACTCCTTTAATAAGAAAAGTTTCCTTTCTTAATCCACTGATATATATTTTCCGCCATCTGCTTAGTCCCATTAATTTTTATTTCCTTTCCTATTTAATCATTATGGACTATTACTTCAAATGCATCTTCATATTAATTGTCTATAATTTTTATAAATCAGAATAAGGCCAAACATGAACATAACTATGTGAAAGAAAAGTACTAGTTTCTGAAGATTTTGAATTTTAAAATATAAACTGATATAATTTCTTTTGGATATATAATCAGTAGTGGCATTGTTAGATTATATGCTAGCTATATTTTCAATTTTCTGAGGCCCTCTATGCTGTTTCCCATTATGGCTATACTAATTTACATTCCCACCAATTGTGTAAAAGGGATCCCTTTTCTCAATATTCTCCTCAACTCTTGACATTTCTTCCTTAGACATCCTGAAGACCAATTATAAGTTGGCCAAGATGTTCAATTACAAAGATTAGAATTACCAGTTGTACCTGCTTTTCTATTCATTGGTCCTTTAAAGGTATAAACTTTTATTCATTTTGGTATGCCCAGCATTGAGCATAATACAAGGAACATATTAGGTTCTCAAGAAATGCTCACTGAATCAGTCTTAATTGATAATCAAGTTGTTGTTGGTTCACTCTTCTCCATACTTTTTTTTTCTGAGATGGAGTTTTGCTCTGTTGCCCAGGCTGGAGTGCAGTGATATGATCTCGACTCACTTAAACCTCTGCCTCCTATGTTCAAGTGATTTTCCTGCCTCAGCCTGTCAAGTGGTTGGGATTACATGCATGTACCACCATGCCCAGCTAAGTTTCGTATTTTTAGTAGGGATGAGGTTTCATCATGTTGGCCAGGCTGGTCTTGAATTCCTGGCCTCAAGTGATCTGCCCACATCAGCCTCCCAAAGTGTTAGAATTACAGGCGTGAGCCACTCTGTCCAGCCCATATATGGTTTTAAAATCAGTACTATATTCCTGTGAAATTGAATAAGATAAAATAATAAACAGTAAAGATATTACCATAGTAAATAATCAAATTTTCATTGATTTTTTTCCTACTATTATCATAGTATAGCCACAAATTTCTACTGAGTATTTATCCACCATATGGCAGGCCATGTCTGCATTCTGGGATACTGTATTGACACAATCTTGAATCAGCACCAAAGGAATTCAGAAGCCCAGAGAGTGGATATAGTAGGTGAGTAATTCTAACATAATGTTTTACAGTCTGAGATGGAAGTACAGAAGCATGCAATTCAGTTTTGCAAAGGGGATTAAAAGGTTTCTAAAAGAGAATATCTAAAATTGACTGTCTTATGATTTTTATTCTCAGGGTCTAACAAAATGGCCAGTAATTTAAAAATAATGGCATGTTGAAACTAAAATAATATTTTATTAATATTATTTCTATTTAATATGTTACATATAATTTAATATATGTTTAATATTTAATATATTGTAATTTCACTATTGTATCCTTTGTTTTCCTGTATACTTAAATAAACCAGGTAAAGTTAAGTTCAAAATGGTATCTGTCGGCTAACTGAATTTTTTAAATGTTTAATACATTTAAGATAATTTGTGAAGTAGGATGGAATTTGAGATTTTTTTAAAGGCCATCTTAAGAAATTATTGGACTAAAATTAACCTGAAAATATCATCCTATAGAAATTGTCTTTCAAAAAAAGTTAACAAAAATATAAGCATGATGTAATTATTTTGTTAATTTCATAAATAAGAACCAGTATTGAGAAATAAGCCTGCCCTCTAGTGGTGATTAATACATTTTAAAATATACTGAAAACACCATTTTGCTGTTAAAGCAAAGTTCACATTGACATATATTTGAATAGAAACACTGAAACCATATATTCTGGATTAATAAACAGACAAGATTAAAATAACAGTTTTGTATGTTATTTAGTAGATTGATCCCCTTAAGAAATTTAATAAAACAAATTTTACTAAATGAAAAATGTCACTGTGTTTCTCCTTGTGAATGGTATTACTGAAGTTGAATTAGATCCTTTGACGGAATCCTTTTTCCATTTTAATTTTTATTAGAAATTCACAATCTAGGGAAAAATTTAGAAGTCTCTAACTTGTTTTACTCACTCCCCTACGAATTTTCATCATCAGTTCTCTCCACTGCCCTAATAAGCTCCCTTCATATACCATTTGTCTCTGCTTAAATATTGGATAAGCCATTTCTCTCTTTTCTGACACGAGACTTGAAGGATCTATACAAAAAAATGCAACTTATTGCACTTCATTTCATATTTCTTTTTGAATCCAGAGGTGTCTACATGCCTGATAATATGCTATATATCAACAAAAATATATTTCATCCCTTGTTTTTCCTAAAGAAGATTATTTTTAGACAAATGTAGCATAATTATACAATTTATTCATGAAAGAATATATATATGTACTGAGTTTTTTTTAATTCTGAATTTTGTACTATCTGTATTTTAAAAATAAACATCTATTTTTACCTATGATTGTCACAAAAAATTAGAGGTAGCCTCCAGTTATATAATCACAACATGAAGAATTGTTCGATATTTTAGAAATAACTAGATCCATCCCTCTATTACAACAAGGTAAGTGTTCAAATGTGTCTACTGACTTAGCCAAGGTTTTGTAGTTGGTTGTTTCACTAAAAGTCAGAGCTAAATGGAAAACATTTTTCAGTTTTGCTTCCAATTTACTTCTATACCTAGAAATATAATTTTCTATGGTCCAGAACTGTGTTATATCCATATCCTAACTCTGAGAATCTCTGAATACATTAAAGTGCATATCAAAAGTTAAGGACTTTGAAAGATTGTCCTGGTGGACAAGAAATAGGCAGGAGGGTCAGCATCAAAGAAGGAGATGTGATGACAGAAGTAGTGGTGGGAGTGAAAAGGAGGGTATGAGAGAGGGTGTGTGTGTGTATGAGAGAGAGATAGAGAGATTTGGAGACACTGTGCTTTGAAAATGGGGTAATTAATGGATGAAATAATGCAAGCAGCCACTATGCCTTCTACAAACTGAAAAAAAGTAAGGCAACAGAGTCTCCTCAAGAGCATCCAGAAGGAACACAGTCCTGCCAACTCATTTTAGACTTTGGACATGAAGAACTATAAAATAATAAATTTGTGTTGTTTTAAGTCACTAAATTTGTGATCATTTGTTACAACAGTAAGAAGCTAATGAAACTCTAACTGAAATTATTTCCTCTGCTTTACTTATTCAGATTATTGTCAAAGGATGGCCCCTGAAATCACCATCTTAGCATAACTTGGGAACTTGTTAAAAATTCAAATTCCCTATTTCCAAACCAGACAGACTTAGTCATAGAAACAATGGGAGGGGTTCAGAAATCTGCTGTTAAGAAGCCCTCTGACTTAGGAATGCTAAGCCTGGGTGACATTGACTTACATAAAGTGTTTTCCTCATCTGGTGCGGGGAAGAATACTGCATGAGGTGATTTCTCATTGTGGTTTTGATTTGCATTTTCTTGATAATTAGTTTTATTGAGTGCTTTTGAGTTTACCTGTTGGCCATTTCTATGTCTTCTTTGGAAAATAGAAAAATGCCTATTCGGATCCTTTGCTCATTTTAAAATGGGGTTATTTGGCTTTTTGCTGTGGAGGTGTATGAGTTCCTTAAATATTTTTGACATTAACTCCTTATTAGATATAAGGTTGGCAAATAAATATTTTTCCCATTCCATAAGTTGACTTTCTATTTTGTTAACCATTTCTTTTGCTGCACACAAACTTCTTTGTCCTTCATCAATATTTTATCATTTTTAGTTTATCATATTGACTAAATTTATTCCTAAGTGTTTTTTTTTTTTTTTTGATGATATTATAATTGGGATTGCTTTCTCAATTCTTGAATAGTTCATGGTTAGTTAACAAAATGCTACTATATTTTGGGTATCCTGCAAATTTACTAGATTTGCCTATAAGTTCTAAAATGTGTGTCTGTATGATGTCCTTTGGAGTTTTTAACCCATACAATTAACTAATCTACAAACAGGGATAATTTTACTTCTTCTTTTCTGATGTAGATGCCTTTTATATATTTGTTTCTCCCCTAATGGCTCTGGCTAGAACTTCTAGTACAAAGTTAAGGAAAAGTAGCAAGAATGGGCATCCTTGTCTTGTTTCTGATCTTTGAGGAATAGCTTTCTTCTTTTCACCATTGAGCATAATGTTAGCTGTGGGTTTGTCATACATGGTCTTTATTGTGTTGAGGTACACTCTTTCAAAACCTAAGTTGTTGAGAGTGTTTTTTTTTAAATCATAAAAGCATGTTGAATTTATCCAACTTTTTTCTGCATATATAGAAATGTATATGATATATATATTCTATATATATATAGAAATGATTATGTAACTTATGTTCTTTGTTTTGTTATTGTCGTGTATCATATTTATTGATTTGCATACATTAAATCAGTTTTGCATACTAGGGATAAATTTCACTTGATCTTGGCAAATGATTCTGTTAACCTGCTGTTGAAATTGGTTTGCTAGTATTTTGTTGGAGATTTTTTCATATGTGTTCATCAGAAATGTAGGCCTGTAAGTTTCTTTTCTTGCAGTGTTTTTGTCTGGTTTTGGAGTCAGCATGATGTTGGGTTAATAAAATGAGTTTGGAAGTATTCTGTCTTTAATTTTTGAAAGAATATGAGACAGATTGATTAATTCTTCTGTAAATGTATGTTTGAATTTACCAGCTAGCCATCAGGTCCTAGGATTTTATTTGATACACATTTTACATTACTTATTCAGTCTCCTTGTTTTGGTCAGGGCAGATTTTCTACTTGTTTGTGATTCAGTCTCAGTAGATTTATGCTTTAGGAATTTATTGGTTTCTTACAGGTTATCTTATTTGTAGGTATACAATTTTCCATGATAGTCTCATGATTCTTTGTATTTCTGTGGTATCAGTTGTAATGTCTCTGTTTTTATTTGTAATTTTATTTATTCAGTCTTTACTGTTTTTTTTTAGTCTGACTAAAGGTTTGTCAATCTTGTTTATGTATTTTTTAAAATCCAACTTTCAGTTTCATTGATGTTTTCCATTTTTACATAGTCTAAATTTTATTTTTTTCTGCTTTGATATTTATTATTTCCTTTCATCTACTAACTTTGGGCTTAGTTGTTCTTTCTTTTCTAACTTCTTGAGAAAAACTAAAGTTAGATTGTGTATTTGTTATTTTTTATATAGGTATTTATTCTTATAAATTTATATCTTAGAATTGTTTTTCTTACATCTCATAATCTCTGATATACTTTGTTTTTATTTGTATTTGTCTTAAACTATTTTTAATATTTTTTATGTTTTCTGATACATTGGTTTTTTAATGTATCAGAAATTTCCAGATATTTGTAAATTTTCCAGGTTCTTCTTGTTATTGATTTCTAATTTCATACCAGAGTCATAATGGAAAGATACTTGATTTGACTTCAATCTTCTTAAATTTGTTAGGACATATTTTGTAGCCTAACACATGGTCTGTCTTGGAGAATGTTCCATAGGCACTTGAGGAGAATCTATATACTACTGCTGTCAGATGGAATTTTCCATATATGTCTGTTGGTCCATTTGGTCAAGGTGTACTTTAAGTCCAATGTTTTCTTGTTCAATTTCTTTCCAGATGACTGATCTATTGTTGAAAGTAGGGCATTGAAATACTCTACGATTTTACTGCTATTTCTCCCTCACATCTATTAATATTTGCATTATATGCTTAATTGTTTAAATGTTGGTAGCATGTATTTTACAATTGTTATACCACTATTATTATATAACAAGTTTTTTGTCTTTTTTTTTACAGTTTTTTAATTTAAAGTATATTTCAGTTGATATAAGTATAGCTCTCTTTGGTTTCTATTTGGATGGAAATTTTTTTTTTCTATCCCTTTACTTTCAGCATCTGTGTTCTCTTAAAGGTAAAGTAATTCTCTTGTAGGGAGCAGAGAGTTGGATCCGACATTTTAAAATTGAGCTACTGAGTTTCTTTTGACTTACATTTAAACTAATCATTGATAGGTAAAGGCTTACTGTCACAATTTTATTGATTGTTTTCTGACTGTTGTGCGCATCCTTTGTTCTTCTCATTAGCTTATTTTGTGATTTGATAATTTTCTCTGGTGTTATGCTTTAGTTCCTTGCCATATCTTTTATGTATATATTAGTTTTTTGCTCTGTACTTACTATGAGGCTTACCTGAAACATCTTATATTTCAAGCTGGTAACAACCTAAGTTTGATCACATACAACAACTTTACAACTTACTCCCCACACATATTTTATATTTTTGATATTCTTATTTAAATTTTATATTGATTATTCATTAACAAATTATTGGAACTACAGTTATTTTTAATATTTTTGTTTTTTAACCTTTGTACTGAAGATATAAGTTACTTTCATACCACCATTGTAATATTAGAAAATTTTAAATTCAAATACATATTTTTTTAAATTTTGCTTTAAGTTCTGGGATACCTGTGCAGAACATGCAGGTTTAAATACATAAGTAATTTTACCAGTATACCAGTGAGTTTTATATTTTATATATGTTCATGTTACTAATAGCATCCTTTTAATTCAGCCTGAAGAACTGCCTTAGTATTTCTTGTAAGACAGTTCTAGTGATAATGAATAATGTGACAGTGAGTGACAGAGCTTTGTTTCTCTCTGAGAAGGTCTTTATTTCTTATTTATTTTTGATGCACAGCTCTGCCCAGTAAAGAAAGTATTATTAGTTGCTTTCTTTTTTCCTCCAGCATTTTGAATGTAGTATTCTGCTTTCTCCTGGCTAATAACGTTTATTGCTGAGAAATGTTTTGGGGACGCATTATATGTAAGAAAAAAAAATTGGAGGTTTCAAGAATCTCTATTTATCTTTGGTTATTGAAAATATGATAGTATGGCTCTTTTTCCCTATCATCTCCCAACCTACTGCAAGACAGACCAGGAATCAGATAGATGGAGAATACCAACTCTTTTTTTTTTTTTTTTTAACTGAGAAAGGCTGTTTTGGAGGACATGACTTAGAGTCAAGTACAGTTATTAACTGTTCCCTGAACTGAATATAACCTCCCAAATGTCTGGCCTCTTTGGTGGCTCTGCCCCACTAAGCTCTCTACATGGCCGAAGCGCCAGACCACAATGCGCCCTTTCGACAGGCAGAGAGAGCCAAAGAGCTGAGGCAAGGCTGCCAAGTTTCTGCTTCCAGCCCTAAAAGTCGGTTACTCACGCCTGGCAATGAGGAAGCCAGCAGTCCTATCTAGAGCCTGGCCGTAGTAGTGGGAATGAAGATGGATAAAGTTATTGTTAATCTATTGATGAAAGAATGATGCTAAGTTTTTCAAGGCTTCCAGAGTCACAGGAGGAGTCACTTGGTAAATCCAGGGGCAGAAGCGAGGTACCAGCTGGAAGACCACAATGTGTTTGTTCAGACCCGTGGGCTCCCTGGATCCTTAGGGAAAGACCACAAAGACAAGTGTTGAATGCAGCTTTTAAAAGTTAAGTGACCAGCCTAAGGTAAGAGCCAGATTTGGAGCTTGGAATCTGATAGTCCTTAGGGTGCTTTATTCCCGGAGCCAATCCACACTTCTACCTCTGTAAAGGAATCAACTGAGGGCTCCCCTTTTCCTCTGCAAGAAACCTGCTCTCCGGGACAGTAAGTCACGCCCCCTGTGAAAACATCTAAAAAACCTTTTCATGTTTGTTATTGCTTCATGACATCCTAAGAGTACAGAGTGATAGCCTCTTTGTGAGGGAAGTCTATTGAAGGCAAGCTGCTGTGGGATGCCCTGAGTCTGATTTTCAGTGGACCACTCTGTGTTAATCATGTCGTTATACAGAGATGGTAAGGCATGGATGACATTGCATGTGTGGAAAGAAAATATGAGTTTTGTGATTCGGCTGAATGGAAAATCACTGTGTCCAGCATCACAGTATCTTTTCTGACCCCAGCTGAATATTGCCATCTAAATCACCACAGAGTTCGGGACTTATTTATGTATAGTAGCATCTGATACTGTTCATTTACTATTTGGGTTTTAGTCTTGCCTCTCTCAGAACATATTGAACTGTTTCTATTGGGAGAGCAAGTCATGTCATTAGTATCCCTTAGTACGTCTGCTATGGTCTGAATGTTTGTGTCTCCTCCCCTACAAATTTGTATGTGGAAATTCGATCCCTCAGGGTGATGATATTAGGAGGTGGGGCCTCTTGGGAGGTGATTGGGTCATGAGGGTAGAACTCTGGTGAGTGGGATTAGCGAGCTTATACAATAGGCCCAAGGGAACTCATTCATTTCTTCACCATGTGAGGACACAGTGAGAATGTGCTATCTATGAACCAGGAAGAAGGCCCTCACCAGAAACTGAATCTGCCAGTCCCTTAACCTTGGAATCCTCAGCCTCCAGAACGGTGAGAAATTCCTGTTGTTTATAAGCTGCCCTGTTTAGAGTGTTTTGTGATAGCAGCCTGAATGGACTAAGACAATGTCTAAGATATTTGGCTAATTTAATTGTTGACTGAAGGACCTTTTTTCAAGGATATGCTACACAATTATATGAATGTCCTTTCTTGCCAGCAATACCTACTGTACAACTTAGGAAGTATTGTAGCATGCTGATGAGAGCTTGGGTTCTGGAATCAGACTGTGTTATTTCCTCTACTTGCTTTGGAATCTGAGACACATTCCTTAACCTCTTTGGGTCTTAGTTTCCTCATCTATAAATAAGAATACTAATAAATACCATCCAGAGTGTTAAAAAATATATAATAATATGATTATGCTATATCTTGGTAAAGTTTTCTTGGGATTGAACCTGTTTAGACCATTGCAATTCATGTACCAGGATGTAAGTGTCTCTCTTCACCTTTGGGAAATTTTCAGCCATTTTTAAAAGCTCTTTGTCTCTTTTTCTCTATCTTACCCTATCTCACTCCTATAACACAAATGTTAAGTCTCCTGATTGTGTCCCATAAATTCCACAGACTTTTCTATTCTCTTTCATTCTATTTTTTCTTTATTCTCCTCTGGTGATTGTTTTAAATGCCTATGTTTGAATTCACAGAATATTTCAGATTGCTGTTGATGTTATGTATTGCTTTTTAAATTTTATTCATTGTATTATTTAGCTCAAGAATTTGTGTTTGCTTCTTTTTATTATTTCTATTTCTTTATAAGACTTCTCTTGTTTTTTATGAATTGCTTTTCTGATTTCATTGAGTTATATATCTGTTCTCTTGTCACTCACTGAGATGTATTAAAACAATTATCTTGGGCCAGGTATGATATCAACACTTTGGGATATATACCAACAAGTTGGGATATATAATTATATTTTACATATAATTATTACACATATATATATATATACTTTGTTTACATAATTATCATAGGTTTCTTGTATACCTACTTTATTAGAATTTTATTTTAAAGATATTGGTGGCAGATTTTTAAAAAATATGCACATTCTCCCTTTTCATGGAAACAAAGTGGCAACTTTACCTTATGGAAGAGAGAATCCAGAGAAATTTATGAAAATTACAAGCTTAAAAATATAAATATAGATTAAAGGTCACAGGTTTTGTTGTTGTTGTTAAGTTCAATGAATTAAAGATTCTTTAAAAATATCAACAGTAAAAACAATTATGTTGGTATATGGCAATTTTATTGTGAGACTTTTATGTAAAAATTACTTCTACGATCATTCCCTAGCTGTATCATAAATGACTTCATATTTAATGTTAATATATATTTATAAAATTCTAATTTATTTAAGTTGATAATTAAAAGACCATGTCATTAATTTGTATATAAAAAATAAATCATTATTTTAAAATGTAGGCTAAGGTGGTAAATGTGGATCTAAGAAGATTAAAATGTACAGATTTTTTATTTTTAAATCATGTGACAACAATTATGTCTATTTTTAATATATTTTTAAAAGCTTGAATATTTTATAAAATAATAGCTTTTAGATTTTAAAGTAGAAAATACACATATTAAGACGTGAACCACTTTATCTCTGAAAACTTCCATGGTCTTGAAATGGTTTGAATCTGTGTCCCCATCCAAATTTCATTTTGAATTGTAATCTCCAGTGTTGGAGGTGGGCTTGGTGGGAGGTGACTGGGTCCTAGAGGTGGATTTCTCATGAATGATTTAGTACCATCCACTTAGTGCTTTCCTTGTGACAGAGAGTGAGTTATGAGATCTCATTGTGTAAATCTGTGTGATACCTCCTCTTTCCCTCTCTTGCTCTTGCCCTGGGCATGTGACGTCCCTGCTTGCCTTTTGTGTTACACCACAGGGAATCTTCCTGAGGCCTCCCCAGAAACCAAGCAGATGATTATGTCAAGATGCCTGTATAGCTGCAGAACTTTGAGCCAATTAGGCTTTTTAAATTAAGCAATTTCCTTTTAAAATTATTTATTCTCAATTATTTCTTTATAACAATACAAGAATGGACTAGTACAGAAATTTGGTACCAAGGAGTCAGGTATTGCTATAAAGATGTCTGCAAATGTGGAAATGACTTTGCAACTGGGCAACAGATGGAGACTGGAAGAGTTTGGGGGGTTTAGAAGAAGACAGGGAGGTGAGGGAAAGTTTGGAAGTTCTTAGAGAGTGGTTAAATGGTTGTAACTAAAATGCTGACAGTAATATGGACAGGGAAATACTGCCTGAGCAGGGCTCAGATGAAAATGAGAAACTGGAGCAAAAGGCACATGTGCTATTTCTTAGCAAATAACGTGGATTAATTGTGTCTATGACCTAGGAGCCTGTGGAATTCGAACTAGAGAATGATGATTTAGAGTACCTGGTGAAAGAAATTCCTAAGCAGAAAAGTGTTGAATGTGCGGTGTGGCTGCTTCTAGCAACCTATGCTCAGATTCATGAGCAAAAATTGACCTAAGTTTGAAACTTGCATTTAAAGGGGAAGGAGAGCATAAAAGTTTGGAAAATTTGCAGTCTAACCATATGGTAAAAAGAAAAACCTATTTTTAGAAGAGCTCATGCAGGCTGTGGAGCAACTACTTGTTAGATATATTTGCATAACTAAGAGGAGTTCAAGTGATGATAACCAAAACAATAAGAAAAAGGCCTCAAAGCCATTTCAGAGAACTCTATGACATCCCCTCCCACCACAGGCCCAGATACTTAGGAAGAAAGCATGATTTCATGGACCAGGCCCAGGGCCCCACCGCCTTACCTAACCTAGGGACACTGTTCCTTCCATCCCAGCCACTCCAGCTCTAGTTGTGACTCAAAAGAGCACAGGTACAACTGGGGCAGCTGCTTCAGAGGACGTAGGCTATAAGCCTTGGTAATTTCCATTTGGTGTTAAACTGGAGGGTGCACGGAGTACAAGAGTTAAGGCTTGGGAGCTGAAATCTAGATTTCAGAGGATGTATAGGAAAGCCTGGGTGCCAGGCAGAAGCCTGCTGCAGGGGTGGGGCCCTCACACAGAAGTTCTACTAGTACAGTGAAATGTACTGGTACAGATAGGAAATGTGGCGTTGGAGACCCCACACTGAGTCCTCACTGAGGCACTGTCTAGTGGAGCTACAAGGAGAAAGCCACCACCCTCCAGAACTCAGAATGGCATATTGTGTATGGTCATTATATTGCACACTGTGTGTAGAAAAGCCAAAGGCATTTAGCTACAACCTGTGAGAGCAGCTGCAGGGGCTGGACTCTGCAAAGCCACAAGGCAGAGCTTCCCAAGGCCTTGGGAGCCCACCTCTTCAACCAGTGTGCACTGGATGCATAAAGTGGAGTCAAAAGAGGTTGTTTCAGAGTTTAAAGTTTTAATGAATGTTCTGCTAGATTTCGGACTTGCATAGGACTGTAGTCCCTTTCGTTTGGCTGATTTATCACTTTTGGAATGGGAATATTTGCCCAATTCTTGTATCTTTGTCGTATCTTGAAAGTAAATGCTTTTTTTTTTTTTTTTTTAAATTTGACTGGCTCGTAGGTAAAATGGACTTGCCTTATTTCAGAAGAGACGTTGAACTTCAGATGTTTAATACTGGAATGAATTAGGACTTTAGGAAACTGGTGGGAAGGCATAATTGGATTTTTCAATGTGAGTATATGAGACATAAGAATGGCCAGAATTGTAAAGATATGATTTGGATCTGTGTCCTCAACCAAATGTCATGTTGAATTGTAATACTGAGTGTTGGAAGTAGGGCCTGGTGAGAGGTGATTGGATCATCGGGATCATTTCTCATGAATGGTTTAGCACCATCCACTTTGTGTTATCCTTGTGATAGTGAGTGGGTTCTCTGCAGATCTCATAGGTTGAAAAATCTGTGGCACTCCCCACTGCCTCTCCTGCTCCTGCTCCCACCATTTGACTCACCTGGTCCCCCTTTGCCTTCCACCAGGATCTTAAGCTTCCTGAGGTCTCCCCAGAAGCAGACACTGAGGGACGTCTTTTCCTGGTCCACAGCAGGCATGGTTTCAAAGGCAGGAGTTTCCCGGATCCACGCCTCCATCTGGGAACCAGAGGGGTTTCAAATGTAAAGTTCTTTGTCTGGGTTTCCAAAGTGCATGACGTAGGTAGAGAAAGCCAGGTGAGGCTCCTTTGTTCCAAAAAACCCACTGAAAGCTGTGAGAGGAGGGGGCTCTGTAATTCAGAGTTGTGGAAGAAGCAGCCAATCTGGTATCAGAGTCAAAGTTTAATCATTCCAGAGGAAGTTTGAAGAGCTCCTCTCATTGGATAAGAACATGAATGGGGAGGGAATAACTCAAGGGTTAAAATTCCCGCTGCTCCCTACTATATGGATTCCTTCTCTGGGTCCCCCTCCGCACCACAGCATGGGAGCTGCCTTTCTCTCTCTCTCTAATATATCGCTTTTCCACAAAACTCTTTGGGTCCATGATATTTATTCCAATGGCGAACTCAGAGCGCTTCCTGGGCCCCTTTCCCCATTCTTCAGAATCAGCACGCTAAGAAAGGCCCTTTTCAGAACCCAGAGCTGAGTAGGCTCCCTGGGTTACGTTCCCACTATGCTGCCTGTACTGCCTACAGAAGCATGAGCCAATTAAATCTCTTTCCTTTTTAAATGACCCAGTCTCAGGTATTTTCTTATAACAATGTGAGAACAGCCAAATACAGGTCCTAAATATGTCGGACGTGTATCAGTATATAAAAAATAACATTAAAGAAAAATAATTGGCATTACTGTGATTCATTCATACCATATAATTTGAGTATTAATATATTAATTTAAGAGACTCCATTAATCACATATTAATTTTGAAGATGATTTTGCTCATTGTTTGGCTGATTAAGTATAATAGATTTCCCCAGGTAATACGAGCATTTTTGCTTTCATTTTTGTGCTCTGAAATCACTGTAAGAAACTTCATTGTACTCTTCTTCAGCTCCCAATGCAGTATAACATGTCAGTGAATTACTGTGATTAATGTCTTGCCATTCCATGTTTTTGATAAAAATTTAGAATTAATTTTTACACAATCTCATAAAAAAAAACTTAATTAACCCCTCTACACATGCTTTCCTATGCAGAGTGAAACATCCAGAAACATGAAGCATATTCTGTCAACCCAAAGGCCATAAAGGATGTGGAATGTTGGCTTATAATAACTCTTAACAATTTAGTGACATTACAGTTTCATCTTCAAGTAAATATTTTCATTTAGAGTATGTTGTTCATTAATTGGTTGATTATTTTATTCAAAAATATTTAATTGGCATGGGGCTATCTGCCATGAACTGTTTTAGGCACTGATTATATAGCAATAAATGAAACAATAATCCCTGCCCTGATGTAACCTACATTGCTATTATTGCTACCACGTAAATGAAAAAAACAACTGAGTTTAGAAAGTTATTCTGGCTAATGTTATGAAAAACAATGTGTAAGCTGAGATTTTAATAGGAAGTTGATTGACTTCAGAGTGAATGCTCTTATCATACACACAGTAATATATGACTTCTTATAATAAATTGGCTACCAAGTTATAGATTTGTTAGGTCCCCAACAATGAAAATTAATAGTGAATGGACCTTTCTCGTTTTAAAGGTATGTCTCCTAGAGAATAACACAGTGAAAGAAATGAAAAAATCATGAATTAAACTACATCTCAAACAAACTCTGTAGTTCTTTCTGTTTCCTTTCTATGCCTCATCATTTATTTGAATTATCTTTGAATCTAAAGGGACAACAGAAAAGACTATTAGAGATTTTAAAATATTTAAACAATAAATATTTTCTGTATATAACTTTGATTATTCCTTAAATTATTTTGGAGCAATCAAGATACGTCAAGTAATTAATCAATATTACTTACATGTGAAGAGAGAAGAAAACTTATGGGTTGTAAGCCTATTCCATGTGTGATTGTGAGGCAATTCAATTTCAGCAATAAATTTTTCAAATTCTAAACATTTTTGAATTAAAATAGGCAATATATACATTTTAAGATTGCAAGAATTTTGATAAATATTTCTATTTAAGTATTTGTTTAATATTTTCCCCAAATAACCACAGTTTCCATGAAAGCAGAAAACTTTTTGTCTTGTTCACTGAAGCATCATCATTTTTATTGCACTTTATATATGCTCAATAAAGGACTTAAATAAATGAAGGGCTGAATGCTGCCAGTAGTGACAGATATACAACACTCTTATCACATTCTTGCCATCAAGTATTGTTATAATTCTCTGACCTCAAGTAGCTGGGATTATAGGTACATGCCAACACACTCGTCTAATTTTTTTTTTTTAAGTAGAGTCAGGGTTTTACCATGTTGGCCAGGCTTGTCTCAAACTCCTGACCTCAGGTGATCTACACAACTCAGCCTCTCAGTGATGGGATTACAGACGTGAGCCACAGTGCCTGGCCATCAAGCATTATTAAGTAATATTTAAGTAATATTATTAATATTACTTAAACTGAATTTATGCCTTATAATTTTTCTTTACCTAATTCATAATTTAGATTGTTCTTAATTTTTAAAATAAATAATGATAAAGTAAAAAAATACTTAGTAATAATTTAAGTAATTAGTTAATTTATCAGGTGGGAGATTAACCTAACTATTGTTATTATTTGATTACTGGTGAGAATAAATGCATTTCTTCTGTTTATATATATGTGCTTTCTGTTAAATTCTGCATCTTAAATTATTATATGCATTCATATCTATTGAGATTTTACTTTATTTTTATGTTTTAGTTTAATTGACTCTTGTATGTAAAAGTAAATTGGATACTTATCTATTCTGGGCAGTAAGCTGTCCCTTAATATAGTACATGGTCTCTCTCTTTTAAAGTGTTTTCAGTAACCACTGTTACTTTCTACCTGGTACACGGACTTGCAAGACATTTAACAAGCCTGAGTTTAAGAAGAGGAATAGCTGAAGATTAGATGGAAAAGTAAGGCTTCCCCCTCACAGATTCCAAAAATTGGGCAAATAATTGATATTTGCAAATTAATTTAATGATCAATGCAATAAATAGAAAAATGGCAGTGTAAAATCTATTTAGGAAATACCAGCATTTCTACTAGAATACTTGAATTTATGAAAAAATCAACAGCATTCTTTTTCAGTTAGATGAAACCTCAGAAACATCAAATAAATGTGAGAAAAAAACAAGACTGTATTTTAATTACTTGGATTCTGTAAAACAAAGAGAGTTCCACCTGAAGAAGTCAGCGGATATTTTACAGAATATAGACAAGTAATGTGATTCACCTTGCAATAGATATGACTTAAGACTGCTCAGAGCTAAATATGAAAAGAAATAGATGCTATTTGGAAGACAGGATAATTCAGGAAGCTCTTTTGGCACAATTAGGAGATATTATTTCTTATTTCTTCAGATATGGTTTTATTAGGAAAGCGAAATTCACCTTGTATTGACATGTTCAAAAAGGTAGGAACTGCTGAGGAGAGGGAAAAAGAGATACAAACCATCTGAGGATAGACATTTTCTAAATAATTTTATCAATAATAGTAGTCACTAAGAAAGTGTATATTGTCTTAATCATATCTTCAAAAATTCTGTGAATAATTTAGTAAGAATAGATTCAATTTTAAGAGTTCTTTTATTTCACTTGAAAAAAAAGAGCATAGGTGTCAATGAACATTTATTCCCAAGTAAAGAAAATAGGAAAAACCCCACAAAAATTAATTCACTCCATTTTTCAGTATTTTTGCATTTGCATGCTTAGGAGCTAATGAGAACCTGTCAAGCACTGTGGTGGTTGTGGAATTAAGATTTCTTCTAAGTGACAATTCAGCACAATTTTCTGGAAAGAAAAACGGGGAAAGGAAGAGATTTAACTGGAAGTCTGGCAGTAAAAGAGGAAGCAGTAAATCAGAAATAAGCTAATTACGTAAGATTGACACAAATAACATAATATATTCTAGGCTGGGAAGTTTGCGACCAGCTCAATCCCTGACTAAGCTCTGTTTCTGCTGACTTGTTGAGTGGCTAATGCCAATCTTTGTCCATCTTAGTGTCTAATTCATTCAATAATTGTGGTTATATCAGCTATTAATTATGGGACTTTATTGTATCAAGTGTCACAGAACGTAAAAATTAGAAAGCAAATTATATTCACATACTACATCTTTTTGACCCAAAGCAATTTACCTAATTATTTTAATCTTCTTTTCACTCATGTGTGAAATGAGAAAATTATATCTTCCCTATAGGACTGCTGAAAAGACTTCATGAAATAATGCATGTAAAACACCACAGTTCCAGATTATGGTAATAAATAAATAAATAAATAAATAATTTTAGGTTCAGGTGATAATGAAGTGGTTGAAAGTTGAAAATAAACAATTTATTGACTTATTTGTAGTCAGCGATTTGTCTATTCCTTCTCTTAACAATATGTATTGGAAACTGGATATAAAATATTTTAAAATATAATTTGTCTGTATATTCTTCAATGGATTCTGCTTTTGGTGTTGTATTTAAAATATTCTTCACCTAACCCAAAGTCACAAGTATTTTTTCCAGTGTTTTGTTCCTATATAGAGTATATTTTTACACATTACATTTAGGTCTATGATCTATTCTGAGTTAATTATTGTATATGATTCAAGGTATGGTCTAAGTTTATTTTTAAACGTATGAATATTCATGCATTCCATCTACATTTGTTGACAGGACGGCATATTTTTTTAGTTACTATACTGCCGTTGCACATGTGTTGAAAACTAGTTATCCATATATGATTAAGGCTACTTATATACTCTCTATCCTGTCCCATTATTAAATTGTTAATCTTATTCCATTAACACAACCTTAGGTAAGAACATAAATCTTGAAATCAGATAGGGTTAGTGTTCTTTTTCAAAGTAGTTTTTGACTCTTCTAAGTTCATATAATTTTCATTTGTATTTGAGAATCAGTTTGTCAGTTTCTACCAACAGAAAAATAGGGTGTTGGTGCCTTTATCAAAATACTTTATGTGCCCCATAAATATATACATCTACTATGTAACCATAAAATTTTTAATAATAATATTTAATTTTTAATAAATATGCTGGGATTCTCTTCATAGACATTCATTTTTATTTTTAATAGACTTTATTTTTCAGATACACAGAAAACCTCAGTGGACAGCACGGAAGTTTACCACACACACTCTCTCCACACATGCATAACCGCTCCCATATCAACGTCCCTCACCACAGTGGTACTTCCTTTATAACTGATGAACATATGTCGACAGTAAATAAGCAGTCAATAAGAAATAAGCAAATCACGTCACCCAGAGTTAGTGTTCACTCTTGAATAAAGCTACTATAAACACCTATGTGCAGATTTTTGTGTGGGCATGAACTTTTTAACACTTTTGAGTAAATGCCAAGAAACACAATTCCTGGATTGTGTGGTAAGAGTATGTTAAGTTCTGTAAGAAACTGTTAAACTGTCTTCCAAAAGTGACTGCGTCATTCTGCATTCCCACCAGCAGTGAATGTGAGTTCTTGTTGCTCCACATGTTCACCAAAATTTGGTGACGCTGGTGTTCTGGATTTGGCCATTCTAATAGTGGTATCTTGTTTGTGATGCTCTCTCATTGCTGTCTTCATTTACAATTTGCTAATGACATAGATGATGTGAAGCATTTTTTTTATATGCTTATTTGCCATTTGTACATCTTCTTTGCTGAGATATCTGTTAAGATCTTTGGCTTATTTTTAAATCAACTTGTCCATTTTATTATTTTTGAGTTTTAAACTTTCTTTATATACATTGGATTATAGTTCTTTGTCAGATATTTCCTTTGAAAAATATTTTTCGTCAGCCTGTGGTTTGCCCTCTCATTCTTTTGACAGTATCTTCTGTGGCGCAGAAAATTTTAATTTTAATGTAGCTGAGCTTATCAGTTATTTATTTCATATCTTTGCTGTTATTAATATGTCTAAAATGATCACCAAATGAATGTCTTCTAGATTTTTTTCATGTGTTACAGGAGAATTTTTAGTTTTGAGCTTTACATTTTAGTCTACAATCTATTTTGAGTTAATTTTTGTGAAGCACATAAAGTCTCGGTGTAGATCCATTCTTAGAAATTATTTCTAAGTACATTTGGTAAAATCCATCAGATTCCATACATAGACAATAATTTTGTCATCAAATCAAGGATTTTTCCTTCTTCCCTTCCAATCTGGGTGTTGTCCTCCCACACTTTCTCTCTGTGTCTCTCTGTCCTTTCTCAATCTCTGTGTCTTTCTTCATCTCTCTGTCTCTGTCATCATCTCTGTCTCCCTCAGGCCCACTGTCTTGGTTTTGCCTTATTGGACTGGACAGAATCTTTAGTAAATGATTGGATAGAGGTGGGAAGTGGTAAAGGTAGATGTAGACATTATTTATCTTGTTTCTGATCTGAGGGGAAAGGCAGTACATCTTTTCCTTTCAGAATAGTATCCCTTGTAGGATTTTTATGGATTCCATTTATCAGGTTAAAAGAGTTTCCTTCTGTTCTTGACTTGCTGAGAATTTCTGTTAAAAATAACATTAGATGTCTTATCTTTCTTCTTGCTTTCTTTGTTTCTTTTCTTTCTTTCTTTTGCAATGCCCTTGGTTTTGAGATGGGGTTAAGTCTGACTTTATGCAATTAGTTGTGAAGTATTTTTCCCTTTCAAGCTCTAGAGTATTTTGTGTAAAATCAATGTTACTTCTTCCTTACATACCTAATATAATTCACTAGTGAAGCAGTCTGAGCCTGGAGTTTGTGGTGCAAAAGAAAGAGAAATTGTGTTGGGAGTCTGGGAGTGAATAGAGAAGAGTAAATAAGAAAAAGGCTGACTCTTTAAGATTGACGTGTGAATAAAAAATATGCTCTCAGCTGGTCAATGTGCTGCTGGTTGAATTATTGACTAAGCTCTGTTCTGTTGACTTGGGGTGTGGTCACTGCCAATCTTCGTTTTTTCTAGTGTCCAATTCAATTATTCCATTAATAATATTACACTGTGTGTATTTTTGGTTAAATCATCATCCTTTAATTTTTTAATTAATTTGTACATATATTTATATTGTAAATACAAAAATAATGTTATATACTTGCTCATGCAATTATTTCAAATAATGTTCAATAATTTTTATAGATCTCTATTTTTTTTACAGGTCTCATTTTTCTGTGTGTAAGGGTCATTTTAAAAGCATTTCTTATATTGAATTACTGTCTATAATAATTTTTCTCAGATTTTGTATGTCTGGAAGGATCCTTTACCTTAATTTTCATAAGATCATTTTGCTGCTTTGGAATTCTACAATGAAACTCTTTTTAAAACAAGTTTCAAGATATCTACTCTCTTATTGCATTGCCTCCAGTGAGAAAGCTTCTGTTACTGTTATATTTTCTTCACCTTTTACATAACATTCTATTTTATATCTGGCTACATTTATAATGTTCACTTATCACTGATATTGAGAAAACCGATTATGATGTAGTTCTTACAGTTCTCATGTTTCTTGTGTTTGGGGTTTGTTGAGCTTCTCAGATCTGAGGCTTTATAGCTTACGTCAAATATTAAAAACAATTCACCAATTATTTTTTCAAATATACTTTTTTCTTTTTTTCCTCTTTCCTTAGGAACCCTCAATATATGTGCAAGTGGCTGCTTGACATCTTTCTGCCACGTATTGATGCTCTATTCTTTTTTTTTTTCTCTGTTCTCTCAGTGCCTTATTTAGCTACTTTATATTCCTGTAGCCTGAATGTAATATTATTTTTATGCAATATTTATTTAGTGCTTAATCTCATCTAGTGTCTCTCAGACATTGTAGTTCTCAGTTATAGAGAGTCAATTCATATTTTTCATTTTCCATTTTCCCTGCCTCTACTTTACATTATGTATGTATACTATAGAAACAAAAATTATTTTAATTTTCTGGCCTGATATTTCTAGCCTCCATTTCAGTTCTGAGTAATTTTTGATTGATTTATCTTATTATTTTGGATTATATTTTCCTGATTCTGTGCATATCTGGAATTTATTTAAAAAGTTACTAAAATTAAGTACCAAATATTATGAGTTTACCTTATTATGGGCTGGGTAATTTTGTGGCTTTGTAAGTATTCACAGAATTTGTTCTAGTCTATAGTTGTTAATTGAAAATAGTTTGAATCCTGTTGGCTCTCACTTTAACAATTTTTAAGGCAGGGTGATAGACGTGTTCATTCCACAATAGTAGTTTTTAATAAGGGCAATTTTTTTGCCTCTCGAAGACATTTGACAATGTCTGGAGACATTTTGACTGTCAAAGCTTAGGGATGAATGCAACTGACATTTAGGGGTTAGATACCATGAATGCTGCTAAACATTTCATAATGCTTAGGGCAGGCCCACCAACAACAAGTAATCATGGCCTAAAATATTAAAATATTTGAATTTAAAGACAAATATTTGAATTTTTCAAAAAAGTGGAATTTGGGAAACTCTGGCTTAGGGCTAGTTATTCCACAAACTTAAGGCAGGACCTTTTCTGTGTATTCTGCTCAATGTCTTGAGCAATGTGAATTTCTTCAGTATAGTTTGTAAGACCAGTACTATGTTTGGAGCTCTGTGACAACCAGGTGCTGTCATATCTTATCTTTACTTGTGTGTCTATGCTCTGCCTTAAGCAATTTTGTCAAAAGCATGTGGAGGTTCTAATCAATACTCAGAACTGAAGGAGTTCCTCTGCAGATCTCTGGAGCCCTGTCTCCCTACGGGTTTCTCATCTCCAGTGTTTTGTTATATAAATTCTAGCTTTCTTGTCTCCCCCGCTGTCCCTCTCTGTAGAGCAATGTCTAAAACACACACACACACACACACACACACACACACACACACACACACATATTTTCTCTAAACAGTAGTTTTGAATATTGAATTAATTTTTAGAGTTTTAGGATACTTGCTTGTCTTTATAGTGTAAAAGTAATTCACTTTTTCTTATTGTCAGCTCTAGAAATATTTATGAAATATTAAACTGAACATGTATCAAACCAGCTAAAAAGTGCTTATGAATATAGCATAAAAAAGAAACTCCATAAAGGCACAGTGCAATTATGTAAAGCATTTCTATGCAATATTAAATAATTGCACTCCTGTAAGGTTTTTATGTTTTCATCATATTTTCATTTACTAACGCTTCTTTGTTGGTTAAAATCTTAATATTGTACCCATTAACTAAAAAATAATTTAAAAAAATGAAACCAAACATTTATGGAATCTATGGAATAAAATCATATATTTTTATAATTATTAAAAACTTACATTTGGGAAAAAGCATTAGGATCACCAGTTTTAGCTGCCATAAGGTGGTTTTGGTATTTGGAAAATTAAATGATAATTTGTTTAGGAAGCTTAGTTGAATATTTTAACCTAAAAATACTCTAACATGAGTAATATTTTAGAAAATGAATGAACATTGGAATATTATTTAGCTTAATATTTAACAATAGAGCACTTTTACTATGGCAGACCTCTAACAGTTGTAATATTGACCACAAAGTGATGATTTTTCTGGGTAGGAAAGGGTGTGTGTATCTGTGTGTGTGTGTGCGTGTGCGCGTTTGTGTATGTATTTCCACGCTCATTCTACATAATCATGATGCAATGCTGTTTATAAATACAAGAAAATAAAATGAAATAACAACGATATTATATTTTCTCTTTGAGATTTTTAACCCAAAGTAACTTCATCAGAAAGTGTGGTGGTACTAATTATTATAGACAGCAAAATATGGCAGAATTTCACTGCAAAGTTAACTTTATGTTTCTGCATCAAAAAAACCTATCAAAGTTGGTTAACAATTGTCCATGACCTTTCCTGAGGCTGGGGTTATTAGTGTTACATAGAGATGTATGTGTGTGTGTGTGTGTGTGTGTGTGTGTGTGTGTGTGTGTCAATGAAAGGAGAGAGAGAGAAGCTTTTTAGGTTTTATAGAACATTTTTAGTAATAACAGTTATTGTATTAAATGATTTAAGTGCCTAGAGTGGAAGTTGCTCAGAAATATCAATTGTTGGAATAAATATTAGTATTACAAACTGTGGCATAGTTTACAACAGATATAACCTATAATCACTTCTTATGATCACAAAGGAAAAGTAGTCATTAAAAGCATTTCCTTGTAGAGAAGAGAGAAACAGTGGTTAGATTGTTTGTTTAATATTAAATATAATATGGAGTAGATCCAGTACACAAACCCAGATATATTTAGGGAATGTTTTTTGACAGTGATGTCAATGATAATCTTCTTAAACAAGTAAGAAACAAATCAAAAATAAATCTGGATAGTATTTACACTAAAGTATATTTTCCAAATAGTACACATGTTTTATTTGGTACCATTCTCAAGCGCCCAAATGCAGGCTTCAAAGAAAAGCATTTCTTTCACTGGCAAAGATTTTCTAATAGCAATGTTGGCTCCAATATTCTATTTGAAGTAATTATGGCTAGTGAAGATGGACAATAATTTCAAAATAGAAGCATAATGTTTTCATGGGATATCTGCCATTAATGTCTTCCCTGGCTGTTTTTTGCACTATGGCACTCAAAATGTTTTCAGCTAAGTATTTTTGACAAAATGTACTGTATTAATTTCTCTTTTCTTTGGTTTTTATCTTAGTCTGTATTGCGCTGCTATAACAGAATACCACACATTAGGTAGTTTATAATGAACAGAAATGCATTGGCTTACAGTTCAGGAGGCTGGGACATCCATGATCGAGATGCCGGCATCTGTCACAAATCTTCTTGCTACATCATCTTACGGCAAAAGGGGGAAGACAGGACAAGATTGAGGGGAAGGGAACTCTCCGTTTTCATAAGGAACCCATGCCCTTGATGGGAAAGGCAGCCTGGTGATAACAGTATTAATCCATTCACAAGGGCAAGCAAAAAGTTACCACATCTTAATATTAGTGCAATTTTTATTGAATTTCCAACACATAAACTGTAAGGGGACACATTCAACCAATAGCAGCTAGTATAAAATATAGTTACTGATAATAAACTGAAGCCTCAGCTCTATGGTATAACTTAATTGAAATTTCTTTCAATTAAGACACTTGATCAGGATATTCACTCCCAATAGTTGTTCTGATGTTCAGGTCATCTTGTGGTCATAAATTTAGTACCTGTTGTGGCTAAAGTGAGTGCTGTTGGCATCTCATCTCTATTTTGGGTGGTCTAATTCATATTGCTGAGTTTCACTTTAGTGTTATATTTAACGTTTCTGGTACACTTTTTAAATTTAATAGTTGAACAAGGGAAGCAATCACCATGTGTCTTACTGCAGGATGAAGAGCATCTCCTGTCTACATTTAGAGAGGAGGATAGTTAATGGGTAAAGAAGGCACATTCTCAGTATGGGATTGAGAGTTCATGATGCAAGATGTGTAGTATACTACAAAATCTAGAAAAAAAAATCTAAAATATAAAGAGAGAACAGGCAAAACACAAATATTCCATTAAAAAACAGCCTACAAGAGTTTCTGAGCTAAAACTAAATTTTTCATTATCACACATCCTCCTAAGGTAGGAGTGTTAAACATTTGTAAAGGGAATGAATATGGGGCAGGATACCAGGTTCCAGATAGACCTGGAGCCAGGCTGTTGAGATCATAATGTATGGCAGAGTCAGAGTTAAATTAAACAAAATGGTCATTATGCTAGTATTTAATAAATTAGCTTATTAAAAATAGGATATTCTTATAAATTTGAAAAGTATAAAGAGAATAATCACTATGATTCTTCATTCTACTTTTTCAAATTATCAATGTTTTTGTTTGTTTTAGATTTTAAAGAATAAGTAGTTTATATTAATTTTAATCACACAGGAATATACAAATAACACATTTTTAAGTAAAATTGAGTATTATAGCCAAAGATACATATTTTATGATGTAGGATATTACAATATACATAACAATGTAAATACTTTTTTTGCTCTTCTTGACTATTAGATTAAAAACACTTTGTAAAAAAATGGTGACCATGTAAATAAGGACTTCAGTTTCTCTTATTAAGTGAAAATTCTTAATATATAAAATTTTTTTGTATCTAAAAATTTTAGGCTTTGAGTATTATGTAGTCAATTTTAAGACTAAGCTGATTTTTAGCCCTATCTCCTTTCATGTGGACAGTTGGATATATCTTTTTTTTTTAATTTTAAGTCAATAATTAGAAAGGAAATTTACTAATGTTAATCATGTTCTAATTCTTTTCTGAAATTCTCTGTATATTGTTAGTTTACACATACTTTTTCTTCACTTCAAAACAACATCCACCAGTTAAATACATTTGTGTTCCATCTATTGGGGATTCCAATTATTATTTCATCAGATGCTTTTTTCTGTCTTCTATAAGATAAAGTATTTTGTGAATTTATGTGATCATCTTATGCTTTTTCCCTTGACTTACAGTTATTAATTCAAAACTTTTCCTTTATCAAGTAAAATGTAAAATGTCACTGGTGACTGTTGCCTTTCTCTTAGCTTATTATTTGTTTTTTAGTAGATATTGATATTCTCGTCCTTAACTTGTTCCTTCAGTTTTGCTTTCTAATTTATTCTCATTCCATTGTTCAATGCATAGTCTCTCAGTTATCCTTTCCTTACTAAATTTACAATTCTCTTAAGTTTTTCTGTGTTATTAAATTAACACTAGATAATGTTCTCTTATTTCTTAAATTATATGTTCTTTCATGCCAAACTTTTCTACCTAAATTCTAAATATCCTTTTTATTTCCTTTTTTTTAAATTTATTGTTATTATTTTTTGAGACAGAGTCTTTCTCTGTCACACAAGCTGGAGTACAGCGGTGCAATCTCAGCTCACTACAACCTCTGCCTCCCAGGTTCAAGTGATTTTCTTGCCTCAGCCTCCCAAGTAGCTGGGACTACAGGAGCATGCCACCACACCTGCCTAATTTTTGTATTTTTGGTGGAGACAGGGCTTCACCCATTTTCTTCAAAATAATTATTATTGTCTTATGCTTTTGCCTCTCTTCGGTCATATATTTATGTTATGTCTGTGGAGGCTTCTATGCAGATCATCTATTGGCTTTGGTCTATGGGTGGCTTTTTCTTCTTCTACTTTCTGCTTTATCTGAGACCTGATTCTCTTTGGTTCTTAGCCACAGTTTTAAGATTTACATTGTCCTCTAAATCAAAACTATAAATAGAGAGGGAAACAGCTTGGCTAGAGCTAATTATAGACAACCTTTGTCTTCTCTCTTGGGATTTTGTTAAATATCCTTTCTGGCTTTATTTTACTTCAAAGGGACCTGTGTTATTATCATAGAAAATCAGAAGTAGGATTACTCTGCCAATTCACAATGCACCTTTTGCTATCTAGTCATCTCCATTTTACTTGTGAGATAGCTGTAGCAGTTTTTACTCTACCATCGTGCTTTCTATCAGAATGGGGAAAATGTAGTGACAATTTTCAAAATACTCTTAATATAATTACAGCTCTGGTAAGTGGGTACTGAATTAAAATTTTCACCACTCTGTGTTAGAAGCTGATATAGTTTGGATGTGTGTCCCCACCCAAATCTCATGTCTAATTGTAATCCTGAATATTAGAGGTTGGTCTGCTGGAAGGTGGTTGGATCATGGGGGTGGTTTCTTATGGTTTAACACCATACCCCTTGGTGTTGTCATGGTGAGAGTCAGTTATCATAGGATTTGGTTGTTCAAAAGTTTGTAGCACCTTCCCCTTCTCTATATTCTTCTTGTTCCAGCCATGTAAGACATGCCTGCTTTCCCTTCACTTTCCACCATGATTGTAAACTTCCTGAGGCCTCCTCAGAAACTGATGTCACCTTGCTTCTTGTACAGCCTGCAGAATTGTGAGGCAATTAAACCTCTTTTCCTTATAAATTACTCAGTCTCTAGTATTTATTTGTAACAGTGTGAGAACAAATTTGTTCTTATCTTTTCCTTGGACTTTTGTTGCTTAAAGTTCATGGTATGAGGTTGAAATATTTTTTATTTGTTTGATTAGCAGAAGTGGAGATTTTTGCTTGCATTTATTTATTTTCCATGCTTCAGCTATTTAAGTATACATACTATATAGTGAATCTATAGCTATGTTTCCCACTATCATTTTTACTTGGAAATCAATATGGCTAATTCTTAATAAAAATTTCAAAATGTTAAATTAGATTAAATATGGAAAATTACTGATCATTATTTTCTCATTGAAAGATACAATTTGGGCCAGCTTCATAGGAATGGTTTATACAGATCTTAAGTTTAATAAATAAAATACTATTTTTAGAATTTAAAATATGTCATTTTTCACTTATAAAATTATGAATCGCTGGATTAAAAAACATGTCACAAGAGTCCTTTCTGAAATATTCACTCAGTCATACACATTGACTGATTAATACATTATGCTTCATTTTAAAAGACAAAAGGAAAAGTAGAAAAGACAAAGACTGGGCATATGGCTCACACCTTTAATCTCAGCACTTTGGGAGACCCAGGCAGGTGGATCACCTTAGATTAGGAGTTCAAGACCAGCCTGGCCAACATGGTGAAATGTTGCCTCTACTAAAAATACAAAAACTTAGCTGGGCATGGTGGTCAAGTGCCTGTAATCCCAGCTCCTCAGGAGGCTGAGGCAGGAGAATTGCTTGAACTCAACAGCGGATGCTGCAGTGAACTGAGATCACACCACTGCACTTCAGACTGGGCAACAAGAGAAAAATGTCGTCTCAAAACAAAACAAAAAAAGAAAAAAAAAGAAAAAGCAGAGATAATTTATAATTTTTGCCAAGCAAAGTTTGAAAAAGATATAATTGTTACAGAGACTTCTGATTCATTTCTAGTATTCATTGCGTCTTTCTTTTCTTCTTTTGATGAAAAGATACCAACCCATATCTCCAACATTCTTTAGGACAAGATGGCTGCACAAGGAAAGCTGCATTTTCCAATATCTTTTTATTGATAGGTAGAGCTATGTGACTAAGTTCGCAGTGGGATGTTTGTGCAACTTCAAGTTGATCTCATTTAAAATTAAAAATTTCTTCTCTGCACTTCCTATTTCTGTCTTCCTACTGGAAAGGCAGACGTGGAGCAGCTGTCATTAATCCAGGAATTCAAGCCTCATGTCAACGATGACCGGGTTGCCTCCCCACCCATGGAGGGCTTATCTCTGGTGTTTCCCATGTGAGACAAATTTCTGTCTTATTAAACTCACTTATTTGGAGTATACTTGTTAGGAGAGTTTAGTCTAGACCCTAACTATAACACTTAATTTTTTTAAATAATAAATCAATGAAAAGTAGGAGGAATCCACAAAATGGCATCTCATGATAGCAAGAAAATATTAGGAAAAAAGAAAATGTGATTAGAAAATTATCTAGGTTTTCATAGAAAAAGAAAAACATAAGCTCTTTCATGGCATGCTTTCTTTCTTCTCTATCTTCTTTTTGTAATAGGGATAAATTTTACAGAAGCATAAAGTCTATGGTAGGGAATGTGTTCCAAGTAAAATGAGAGACTTAAAGAACTTTGAGGTGGGGTCTCTGATAAGGCAGAGTTTTTTTTTGCTTACAGCTATCATTTAGTGCCTAACACAATGTGTTTTATATAAAAGGCACTGAGTTAATACCTATATAGTGAGGGAAATAAGAGGTTCCCCTTGCAGAAATAATGGCAACTATGAGTTGAGGGATACATGTGGAATATTACAAGTTCAGATTTGAACATATTAATTTGTAAGTGATTGCTTGTCTTCAAAACAGAGACACTGAAGTAGTTTAATGGTTAATTTTATGTGTGAACTTAACTGGATTAAGTGATAACCAGATAGCTTATAAACATTACATCTGGGTGTTTCTGTAAGGTAGTTTCTGGAAAAAATTAACATTTGAATTTATAAACTGAGTAAAGAAGATCATTCCTTACCAGAGTAGGCAGGCATCATTTAATCCACTAATGGCCATGACAGAACAAAAAAATGAGAGAAATGTGAATTTACTCTCTTTGGGAGCTGGGACATTCATCTACTGCCCTCGGACATGAGAGTTTCAGGTTCTTAGGCATTCAGAATCCAGAAATTACATCAGCAGCCTCCCTGGTTCTCAAACCTTTGGCCTCAGACTGAGAGTTACACCACTAGATCCCCTGGGTCTTGAACTAAATTACATCACCAGGTTTCCTGGTTCTCCAGCTGGAAGATAGTATTTCATGGGACTTCTCAGCTTCCCTAATGGACTGAGCCAATTCGTATAATAAAAGCCCACTTCTATATCTATAAATATCCTATTGGTTCTGTTCCTCTAGTGAGCTCTGACTAATACAAGCAGTCTGAACAGGAGATATAATTTTAGAATCTTTATCATATGGATGAAACATAAAATCATGTGTAAAGAAGAAAGCCCTCTAATTTCTCCCTGAATGAAGAGAAGATGGCCTATGCTATGGTCCTGAAAAACTTTGCAGCCTAGAAAAAGGGTTTATAAGAAAAGTCCAAAGAGTATCATTATGGAGGACTTTCACCCACACATACCCTCAGCATGGTAGGGCCATCTATGTGAATAAAGGTTATGTTATTCATTAACTTCAGAGTGGCAGGGAAGCAGAAAAAGACAAACAGGAGGAAATTATGAACTTTCTTTCCTGAGTTGTGATTTGATGGTGTTTCCTGAAAAAAGTAACAGGATATCTGAACACACACAAATAGGATCTAGGGTTTTAGTCAAATATCATATATAGCAAAATTATCTAGCATATGTATGACTAATCCTTATTGTGCTTTATGGTAATTAGACACAATGCAAAGCAGCTTGCATAAATGAATGTAATTATCATGGTGTTTATATAGCTAAACTCATATTTTTTATCAATGAAGGGCAGGAAGGCAAAAAATATGAAAAAAAATGATGCTTCTTTGAGATCTCTTCTAAAGCATTTAGTAAGTAACCAGGTAGTATTATTCTTTTGAGAGAGTAATCAAGCTCCTCAATCAAAGTCCTTGTTAATTGTCTTACAAGAAAAGCCAGTATAAGGTAATATCTGAGTTTTATTTCCTGTCTTGAAGTTTGTCATCTCATTGATAAAGTTGCTCCAAATATGAGAAGGAAAAAAAAAAAACTATCAGTTTGTTCTTAGTAATGAACTGTTAGGTTAGGACAAGGTAGGCTTAAAAAAGTCAAAGTTAAAATTTTGTAATAAAGTAAATGTTAGGTTTAGCAAGCAAGATCAGAGGAGAAAGTCATCACCAATTTTGTTTTTACTGTCTCCAATAGGGCATAGAAGTGCACACACACACACACACACACACACACATACACACACACACATAAAGATAGATATAGATATGGGTGATACAGATATAGACACATCTCACAGTTGATAGCACCATGATTCATAGTAGCCAAAATGTGGAAGTAATGCAAGTATCCACTGATTAATGAATAGATACACAAATTGTGGCATATATATTCAATGGAATATTATTCATCCTTCAAAAGAAAAAAATGTCAACCTATGCTGCAGCTACAACATGGATAAAACTTAAGGAAATCATACTAAGTGAAATAAGCCAGTCATAAAAAGACAATTATGATGCGACTTATATGAGATATCTGCAGTAGTCAAATTGATAGAGACAGAAAGTAGAATAGTAGCAGGGAGATGGACATGAATGAGGAATTGTTTAATAGGTTTAGAGCTTTAGTTTTGCAAAATGAGAAACATCTTATCATTGGCTGCACAACAGCATGAATGTTCTTAACACTACTGAATTGTACCCTTAAGAAAGTCAACGTGGCAAATTTTAATGTGTAAAAATTAAAACAAATGCACATATGCATACATACATCCCAATATACAAAATAAAGCAAAACACTGTCAATTAATTTTAAAATTGCAAATCATAAAATATATACTCTGACAAAATGGAAATTATATTTCAAATAAATGCTTGGAGTATTTTTGAGATATCTCTCATGTATTTACAAACAAAACAATGCAATTCTGAATAACCGTGGGTCAAAGAAAAAGTTAAAAATCAAAAGTATTTTGGTTGAGTAAAAATATACAACTTATAAAATTTGAGAGGTACAGCTTAAGCAGTGCTTGAAGTTAAATAAACAGCACTGACGCACGTATTAGAAATGTCTGCACTCCCATATTTTTACAGGACTGTTCCAAAAAACCAAATAGTTTATATATTTGATGCAAATGTTGAGTATTCCTTTAAGAAAATGATTGAAGTGTCTATCAACAGATAAATGGATAAATAAAATGTGGTGCTTATACCCAGTGGGATATTATTTAGCCGTGAAAAAGAAAAATAATTGTCATTTGGAATAACATGTTTGGAATTGGAGAACACTAAGCTAAGTGAAATAAGGTATGCTCAGAAAGACAGATAGTACGTTCTCACTTGTATGTGGAATCTAAAACAATCAACCTCATGGGAGCAGGAAGCAGAGGCTGGAGGCTGGAGGAAATGGGAAGATAGTGGTCACAGGTTACAAAGTTTCAGTTCAATAGGAAGAATGAATTTATTTTTGAGATCTTGCACAGAGTCATAAATATAGACACTAGTATATTGTCTATTTCAAAATTGCTGAGAGTAAATTTTAAAAGTTCTTACTACAAACAATTATAAGCATTTGAGGTGATAGATATGTTAATTAGCTTAGGATAATTATTATTTTTTGTATTCATAAATCATAACAACACATTTTTTGAAAATATATACAACTATAATTTGTCATTTTATAGTAAAAATAAATAAAAGAGAAGGAGCAAATAATCTCAGCTTTGACCTTTAAATATTAAAAAGTAGATTAAACAAATTAATTCAAATGAAGAAAGAAATGAAATAAAGATTAGTTATAATTAATGAATTAAAAGATATAAAAATAGAAAAAATTAGTAAAAATAAAAGCTATACCATTGAGATTCATAAAATTGATATTTCTAGCCAGAGTCATCATGAATAATGAGTAAAAACATAAATTATTGATATTAGTAATGAGAAAGGTAACATTATTAATGATATATACCATTACTACATTTTAAAAAGATGTAGAATGATATATAAAAAAGTACTTTATGTGAATTTACTCACCACCTTAGATACAATAAGTAAAATTCCTGGAAAGATATCAACTGCAAAGTTCATTAAAAAAGAAATTACTTGGAAAGTCTTACAGTTATACACATATTCAAAAATAAAATTCATTGTTAAAAATATTCCAACAGAGAAAACTCCAATGCCAGTTGGGCAAACAAAATTAACAAATTAAATGGTGAACAAGTTTAAAGAAGATAAATGGATGTCACATAAGAACACTAAATCATGCTTCGCATTATTAGCTGTGAGGGATATGCAAACTAATACCAAAATAAAATATTACTGTAAACTTATGAGAAACCCTAAAACTAGGAACACCAAATATGGCAAGCACTGCTGAGGATGCGGACCAGCTGAAAATCTCATACACTGCTCTGGTGGAATTGTAAACATGTCAACAGTGTTTAAAAAGTTAAACATATTCCAACTCTGTTATTAAATCTTTCCACTCCTTAATATTTACCAGAGAGAAGGCAAAGCAGGTGTCCATACAAAGACTTGTATATGAATGTTCATGGCAACTTCATTTGTAATAGCCAAAACCTGAAAAGCAACCCAAATGCATGTTACGAAGCCAATGGATAAATAGTGGCATATGCATACAATGGAATACCCAGCAGTAACAAGGAATGAACTATTCGAGTATGCAACAAAGTGGATGAATCTCAAAATAATTATGCTGAATTGAAGATGTCACACAAATAGAGCACATATTGTATGATTCTATTTATATAAAATTATAGAAAACACAAACTAATGTAAAGCAACTGAAAGCATATCACATGCTTGCCAGTGTACAGAATTGGTGGAAAGAGTCAGTAGAGAGGGATTTGACAAAGTTTGGAGTGATGAATTATAAAAATGAAGACACACTTATGTTCTGCCTAAAATAAGTCCATATTAAATATAAAAAATATAGTTAGGTTAAAGTTAAAATATGTAAAAAATATAACTTAAAAACATTTAATTCTTAAAAGGCTGAAGTGGCTAGGTTACATTCAGGAAGAGTAGATTTTAGAACATGGACGATTACGAAGTGGCCAAATTTGTATTTGTTCTTATAGTATCCAGTAATTAAAATAAATGGTATGTTTCTGAGTTTTAAGTAAGTTATACTTCCAGATGTTTTTCAGCCTAATAACATATGTCTAATATATAGACCCCTCCTACAGAAATCCCTGGTTCTTAAATAGACAACCTCTGCTAATGAATTAGAGGTCCCACTTCTCTCTTAGATATGGCTACTGATAAATTGAACAAAATAGGTTATTTCAGGGAATAGAAAAGAGGCAGCCATATATGGAATCCAGAATGCACACCATTGCCAGAGCTGAAAGTAGTCAATTCCCCACATCAGGTAGACACGAAATGTGTTACAGAACCCCAATCATTGTGTGCTTTGTCTCTTTATTCACCGTCAAGTTATATTTGATACCATAATTATCCTGCCTTTTTGTTTGTTGCTTTTTTGCTGGCCTTTCTCTATGATCATATGTTTGAGGTGTTATGTGTGGTTAAATTTATTGTTTAACCAAGAGTTTCTGGACCATGATAAATTACATCCATACCTGAGTTTAAGAAATCATATTGAGCATCCTAGATTCAGAGAACCATTGCCCCATGACATCAAATTGGGATTCCGCAGATGATGAGACAGTTGCCTATCTTTGGGCATTGGAGAGGGCATTTTTACTGCATGTTGAATACCTACTATTTGTCAGGCCCGCTACCAGCCTTTCAAGTTGAATCACTGTATTTAATTGTTCAGACAATTCTGAGGCAGAAATCAAAACCTCAAATAGGAATAAAAAGCAAACAACAACAACAAAAAAAAAGAAAAAAAAAAACACAAGGCTGGGCACAGTGGCTCACACCTGTAATACACTTTGGGAGGTCGAGGCTAGTGGATCACCTGAGGTCAGAAGTTCGAGACCAGCCTGGTCAACATAGTGAAACACTGTCTCTACTAAAAATAGAAAATTTAGCTGGGCATGGTGTCAGGTGCCTGTAATTCCAGCTACTCAGGGGGCTGAGGCAGGAGAATTGGTGGAATCTGGGAGGTGGAGATTGCAGCGAGGTGAGATAGTGCCATTACACTCCAGCCTGGGAGATAGAGTAAGACTCCATCTAAAAAAACAAAAACAAAAACTAAAACTAAAAACAACAAAAAAAGTAGCCAGGGTCTCATATCTAGGAAAATAATACACATGGAATATGAAACCAAGAAACCACTCTTACTTAATATACTATATTAAATTAGGCATGGATGTTCTTGTTTATGTATGTGTGGAAAGAAAAGTATGTGTGTGTGTCTTTGTGTGTGTGTGTGTCTGTGTGTGTGTGTACACAGATTTGTTACAGTCAACTTCCTAACTTGTAGCAAAAGCTGTCTAATTAATCCAGAGACAGAGACTGACAACCAAATTTAAGCCTTTAGATTCATCTGTGCCTAAATCCCGATTAATTCTTGGCTTTTTCTTAATATTAATCAGTTAAGTTCATTTCTTGCTCCAATTTCATTGAAATTTTGTTATATTACACAGAGATGTCAAAACAAGAGCTATTTGTTGACATGATGCTTTCATATGATTCTGAAGCTTGTAAAAATATTTTATTTATAAATATTTCATTTGCTGTGCATTCATTATTGTGTGAATTTTTATCATCTTTCTTAAATGTAAAAATACAGTTTTAATCTCTTTTATCTCTTTGAGAAAATTGTACCCTCTTAGAGGGCAGATTCTGTTTTATTTTCTGTTTTGTACTCTAAAATATCTTTGACTTTTTGTACATGATTAGCAGAAGATTTGCTCAAATAAATAGTGCTAAGTAGATGTAAGACTTTTTCATTTAAGTTATCTTCTACAAGATATTTTATGTGTATTCAGTTCTTTCCTAACAGCAATGAAAATATTATATAGCATATTTAACCAATTTATTGACTTATTCAATACATATATAGTTAGAATTCCTTTCTGCTAAGCTAAGGTATTATAGATTTAATTAAGATGAAATAGATTTTAGCTCCGCTCTCAAGTCTTATGTAGAGTGGAAAATTTTAATAAAGATTCAAAAAATGTTTGTTAAATAAATGTTATAAATTCAGTTTTTCTAGGCCAATAATGTTGAACCACATTTGGATATATGGTTTTAAGATTTGTTTGTGTTCAATAAACAATAGAGATATGGTTGAAATTTAAAAACATAAGTCTAAAACATTATTATTTTGTGATCTTATTTGTAGCCCAAAAAACTAACACAGAGAAAACTTTTTTTTTGTTTGAAATTTAACTGTTTAAAATTTAGGACAACAGTCAAATAGATGAGCAAAGAAGTTTTTGAAGCCAAATGTGGCCTAGATTCTTTCTTTTAAGAAATACATTTTTTTTCTTTCTTCTTCTTCTTTTTTTTGACCTGACTTAAAACTCACAGCTTCTACATCCACATCCAGAATAGATAAAATGAATTAGAAGGAAATAGGCATTTATTTATGAAACTGCCGTCTCCTCACAAGTCACGATTAACCTCAACTGCAGATTTTGTTTCTAAGTTATGCCCTTCCTTTCCTGTGCACAATCAAAATGAACATTTCTGAAATGCTGTTCACTGAGGACTTAAATTTTGTGCTATTTCAAAATAAGTATCAGTTGGCCTGATTTTTCAGTGTGTATAAAATTCAAACAAGTTATTCTGTGGATGCTTACGTAACATCATACTATATAAACCACTTAAAGTTTATTTACTTGTATCATATTTGATCACCTGAGATGACCTGAAATGATGAAGCAGTCAGACAAATGCTGGGGTTATTCCTTATTTCTTTATTGTTTATTAATAAGCACTTATTAGATATATAACATGATTTGTGGTTACAAAAGGAATATAAAACATAGATCCCAGCCTATATGAGCTTGAATTTTAAGTGAAACTAGACACATGTAGTGTTTGATTATTGCAAAATAATGATAAAGAAAAATATCTGAAAATGAAATGAGATTAGCACTGGTGAACAGGAGAAGGAAAATACAACTATGAAACTAGAATTTCTGATTGTAGAGTGGAAGATGTCACAGAAAGTTATTTAGCTGCAGTGTATAAAGATAAAAATTATGTCTTAATGTTTACATGGATTTTTGACACCATCATATCCATCATTGTCTTCATAACTAACATTTACTGAGCATTTTGAATGGTCTATGCACTGCAACAAAAGCTATATGCATAATAATTAATTAATCCTCAACAAAACCGTTAGTTAAGTATTATCACTGGTCTATATTAGAGATAAAAGGCTGAAGAAGAGTGAAAATAAAGAAGCTTCTGGAGGTGGATCCAAGATAGCTGAATAGGAACAGCTCTGGAGTGCAGTTCTCAGCAAGAACAACACAGAGATTGAGTGAACACTGCTTTTCCAAATGAGTTATTGCTGCCCACAGACCAGGAGATTCTCAGGCTGAAAAGTGCCATGAGTTTCCAGTACAGCTGTTTCTGCCCATTCAACTGAAAAAAAGGGGGCTGAAACAGGGAGCCAGTTGATCTGGCTTGGCAGGTCTAACCCCCATGAAGACAAGGAATCTGAAATGCTCTAGATTGAGAGTTTTGCAGCAAGCACAGCTGTACCCAAGGTGATCCAGTTCTGTTGGGAGAAGGGTGTCCGCCATTACTGAGGCAGTCTGCCATTACCGAGGCAGTCTGCCATTACTGAGGCAGTCCACCATTGCAGATGCAGTCAGTCATTGCTGAGGCAGACTGCAATTCCTGAGGCAGCTCTAACTATAACTCTATTAACAAAACCTCAAGGAGGTTCATGGGCAGGGCCCACAGCAGCTCAGCAATGCCCCTGCTGGCAGACTGTGACTAGACTACCTCCTTGTTGGGCAGGACATCTCTGAAAAAAAGCAGAAGCACATCAGGAACTTATTTTAAAAAGCCCCATCTTCCTAGGACAGAGCACCTGGGCTAAAAGGTGGTTATGAGTTCTGCTGCAGCAAACTTAAACGTACCTGTCCAGCAGCTCTGAACAGAACAATGGAGCTCACAGCTCAGTACTTGAGCTCCTATAAGGGACAGACTGTCTCCTCAAGCAGCTCCCTGATCCCTACATATCCAGAGTCAAATCATAAAGGAGAGCTCAGGCTCACATCTGGCAGCTATCCTTCTGGAATGAAGATAACAGAAGAAGAAACTGGCAGCAACCCTTACTGTTCTGCAACTGCCACAGGTGATCCCCAGGCAAGCAGGGTCTGGAGTGGACTTCCAGCAGTCCTACAGCAGAGAGGCCTGACAATCAGAAGGAAAACTAAAAAACAGAAAGGAATAACTTCATCATCGACAAAAAGGATGCCCACTTAGAGACCCCATCTGAGCCACGAACTACAAAGACCACAGGTAGATAAATCCACAAAGATGGGGAGAAACCAGTGCAAAAAGGATGAAAACACCCAAAACCAGAACACCTCTCCTCCTCCAAGGGATCACATCTCCTCACCAGCAAGGGAACAAAACTGGATGGAGAATGAGTCTAATGAATTGATAGAAACAGGCTTCAGAAGGTGGGTAATAACAAACTTCTCTGAGCTAAAATAACATATTCTAACCCAATGCAAAGAAACTAAGAACCTTGAAAAATGGTTTTACAAAATGTTAACAAGAATAAACAACTTAAAGAAGAATATAAATGACATAATTCAGCTGAAAAACACAACACGAGAACTTCGTGAAGCATGCACAAGTTTCAATAGCCGAATTGACGAAGCAGAAGAAAGGATATCAGAGATTGAAGATCAAATCAGTGAAATAAAATGAGAAGGCAAGATTAGAGAAAAAAAGATTGAAAAGTAATGAACAGCCCCCAAGAAATATGGGATTATGTGGAAAGACCTAATCTATGTTTAGTAAGTGTACCCAAATGTGATGGAGAGAATGAAACAAAGCTGGAAAACACTCTTCAGGATATTATCCAGGAGAACTACTCCAACCTAGCAAGGCAGACCAATATTCAAGTCCAGAAAATACAGAGAACACCACAAAGATATTCCTCAAGAAGAGCAACCCCAAGCACACAATCATCAGATTCACCACAGTTGAAATGAAGGAAAAAATGCTAAGGGCAGCCAGAGAGAAAGGTCGGGTTACCCACAAAGGGAAACCCATCAGACTCACAGTGGATCTCTCAGCAGAAACCCTACTAGCCAGAAGAGAGTGGGGGCCAATATTCAACAACCTTAAAGAAAAGAACTTTCAACCTAGAATTTCATAGCCAGCCAAACTAAGCTTTATAAGAGAAGGAGAAATAAAATTCTTTATGAACAAGCAATTGCTCAGAGATTTTGTCACCACCAGGCCTGCCTTACAAGAGCTCCTGAAAGAAGCACTAAACATAGAAAGGAACAACCAGTTTCAGCCACTTCAAAAACGTACCAAATGGTAAAAAGCATCTACACAATGAAGAAACTGCATCAACTAATGGGCAAAACAATCAGCTAGCATCAAAATGGCAGGATCAAATTCACACATAACAATATTAGCCTTAAATGTAAATGGGCTAAATGCCCCAATCAAACGGCACAGACTGGAATAGGATAAAAAGTCAAAAACCATCAGTGTGCTGTATCCAGGAAACTCATCTCACATGCAAGGACACACATAGGCTCAAAATAAAGGGATGGAGGAAGATTTACCAAGCAAATAGAGAGCAAAAAAAAAAAAAAAAAAAGCGGGAGTTGCAATCCTAGTCTCTGATAAAATATACTTTAAACCAACAAAGGTCAAAAGAGAAAAGAAGGGCATTTCATAATGGTAAAAGTATCAATGCAACAAGAAGAGCTAATGATCTTAAATATATATGCACCCAATACAGGAACACCAAGATTCATAAAACAAGTTCTTAACGACCTACAAAGAGACTTAGACTCCTATACAATAATAGTGGGAAACTTTAACACTCTACTGTAAGTATTAGACAGATCAACGAGACAGAAAATGAACAAAGATATCCAGGACTTGAACTCAGATCTGGATCAAGTGGACCTAATAGTCACCTACAGACTCTCCACCCCAAATCCACAGAATATACATTATTCTCAGCACCACATCTCACCTACTTTAAATAGTAAAAAAAAAAAAGTCAGAAAAAATTATTCAGTCATATTGACTGGAGAAACATCTTTGTAAAGCGACCAGAAAAATGATTTTTTTTGTTGTTGAAAATAACATAAGATGGGCATTTTTCTACACTTATATATTACATTTAAGTGCATTATTTAGGCAAAAACTTATAAATTAACATTAAACGGTGAATTAACAGGTGAAGCAGGTGAAGTACAGGGCTTATTCACTCCTCAAAGACATGTCCAGGATATCCTGTTTCATAATTTCAGGCTGCAATTCTTTATGCACATTAGACTATTTCTACAAACAGGAAATATTTACATCCATATTTATAATATCACCATTCTGAGATGCTTACCATTTCACAATGACATAATGCAATTTTCGATTTTGTACTCAGCCACTTTCCAGTTAAGACAAGTTAATTCAACATTTGGTTATTTAGGGAACATTCAGATAATACAATTACATACCTCACAGGTTCTTGAAAAGCAAGTAAATTTATATAAATAAAGTTCTTAGAATAGTGTGTAGCACATGGTAAGTGCTCAATTAACATTGGTTAGTTCATTACTCTAGACAGGTTGATTCCTTTCCTGATGTCTTAATAAATACTTCTTTGTATTTTGAGACCCAGATCAAGCACTGGTCACTTTTAGGAACTTCCTAATTCACTGGAAAGACAATATTTTACAAAATTTTATATCTCTTACAACCCTAATTCAGTTATAGAAGCAACTGTATTGATCAATTGGCCTGAAGCCATGTCAGTTGGCTTTTTCTCTAGCATTAGATGTACTTTCTGACACATTTCTGGTCATAAAAGTATGTAAAGAACTTGAAGCCATGCACAGTATAATTCTTTATGATCCTGATATACCTGATTTTCAGCCTTTAAAACCTTATCAAGACCAAGTGTACATATAGAACCCACTGATTATTGCACTTCTCTTCACTGCTTCTCCAACTTTTCACATCTTTTTATTTTTACCAAAGGAACTATTTACTCAAGAGAGGAGAGAATTGTGACCAAACCAAAACATATTGTTTATTATTTTACATCAATCTAAAATAATACTGTGAGGCCTTTATAGCACACAATATTCCCCCAAAATACACATAAAGAATAACCCTCAGAATAAAAGCTAGATAGGATCATGAATAAACTATACATGAAAAATTGTATAATTGAGTTACATTTGTAAATATTTAGAAAATATCCATTAGTCATCTGGTATATGTAAAAAGGAAAACGAATTAAACAAATAATAGTTTATAATTCATTGTGGGGATTCAAATAGTATGGAGAAAATATATGGGAGCTAAATGAGGAGAACAGATGGACACATAGAGGGAAACAGCACACACTAGGGCCGTTTGGGTGGTGCAGTGTGGGAGGAGGGAGAGGTTCAGAAAAAAATAACTCATGGGTACTGGGCTTAATACCTGAGTGATGAAATAATCCGTACAACAAACGCCCATGACACACATTTACCTGTATAACAAACTTGCACACGTCCCCCGAACTTAAAATATAAGTTTAAAAAGGAGACATAAACTGAATATCAAAATATCCCAGCTAACCAGAAGGTTTTCATCCCAGAGGGACTATGCAGAAGATATGAACATATACACTTTAATATGGAGACATCATTAAGCATTTGTGGCACATGGCAGATATCAATATTATTTATTGAATAAATAAATGATAATATCACAAAGGTATAAAATAAACAATAACAGTGATTGGGAAAATGCTACTTTCAAATGAATATAAACTTAACTGACATATAATTTTAAATTTGCACTTCAGAGAAATGAGACATAGATGTCTTCCCTGACTATAAGTGTATTTGAGAAGGCTTGTTAGAGAAATGTCTTTTAGATCTCATATCAGATTGATACTTATTGTAAATTTTTGCTTGAGCATATTCTAAACCAGAAAACTGAACATGGGACTATTGTCTTCCACCCTGGAAAAGGAAATTGACTTATTATAACATAAGGTACTTTACATTTGTAGTTGAAAAACAGGTTTTTTTTTTCTTTTAATGTCAAGATGAGAAATTGAACTCTTGCATGGAGAATATCTCCAACTTCACCTTTCTTCTGTTTCTGATTCTTCATAAAGTGGAAAGAAGAGAGATCTACATCAAATAAGTAGAGGCAGAGGACTTTATCCTCAAATTCGTGTCTGTGTGGGTACTTATGTGAGTGTATACACATAGTCCTACTTCACCTAGAGGAACAGAGACATCTAAGTAGGAACTTCAATATGGCTTTTGTTTCCTCACTTAAGATATCTACATCTTCATAGACCATGATTTCTGAAGAGAAAAAAGTCTGCAGCTCCCCAATCTCATTGGGAACACAGATAGATGTACAGAAGGGAAGCTGGCACTTAATTTTTTTAAATTTCAGCTGTTATTTTAAATAGAGGGAGAACATGTGTAGGATTATTATATGAGACGCAAGTAGTGAGCGTAGTACCCAATAAGTAGTATTTCAACCTGTGCCATCCTTCCTACCCCAGCAGTAGTCTTCAGTGTCTGTTGTTCCCATGTATATGTCCATGCGCGTTCAATGCATAACTCCCACTTATAACTGAAAACATACAGCACTTGGCTTTTTGTGTTGGTGTTAATTTGCTTAAGATTATTATTTCTGGCTCTGTCTATGTTGCTGCAAAGAACAAGATTTCATTCTTTTTGGCTGCATAGTATTCCATGGTGTTTATGTACTACATTTTATGTATCCATTCCACTGTTCATGGGCACCTAGGTTGACTCCATGTTTTTGCTATTGTGAATAGTGTGGCAATCAACATACAAATGCATGTGTGTTTTGGTATAATGATCTATATTTCTTTTTCCTTTTTAAGTCAATTTGTTTCATTATGTATATATACACAAATATATATATATATACACAAATACATATATACACATATATGTATTTGTATATATATATACACATATACGTATTTGTATATATATATACATATATATATACGTACATATACATGTATATATATGTGTGTGTGTGTATATACACACACACACACACACACACACATATCGTACTTTAGGTTCTGGGGTACATGTGCAGATCATGCAGGATTATTGCATAGGTACATACATGGCAATGTGATTTGCTGCCTCCTTCACCCTGTCACCTATATCTGGCATTTCTCCCCATGTTATCCCTCCCCAACCTCCCTAACCCCCACTGTCCCTTCCCTAGTCCTCCAAAACAGACCCCAGTGTGTGATGCTCCCCTCTCTGTGTCCATGTGTTCTCATTGTTCAACACCCACCTGACTGAGAACATGCGGTGTTTTTTTTTTTTTTTTTTCTTGTGTCAGTTTGCTGAGAATGATGGTTTCCAGATCCATGTTCCAGCAAAGGACACGAACTCATCAATTTTTTATGGCTGCATAATATTCCATGGTGTATGTGTGCCACATTTTCCTTTTTCAGTCTATCATCGATGGGCATTTGGGTTGATTCCAGGTCTTTGCTATGGTAAACAGTGCTGCAGTGAACATACATGTGCATGTGTCTTTATAATCAAATGGTTTCTATTCCTTTGGATATGTACCCAGTAATGGGATTGCTAGGTCAAATGGAATTTCTATTTCTAGGTCCTTGCAGAATTGCCACACTGTCTTCCACAATGGTTGAGCTAATTTATACTCCCACTAACAGTGTAAAAGTGTTTCTATCTATATTTTTTTGAGTATATACCCAATAGTGAGATTACTGGGTCAATTGATAGCTCTGTTTTAAGTTATTTTGAGAAAACCCCAAACTGCTTTCGATAGTGACTAAACCAATTTACATCCCCCCCCCCCCATAGTGTATAAGTACTCCTGTTTGTCCACAGCCTCAGAAGCATCTGCTGTTTTTTTACTTCGTAATAATAGCATTCTGTCTGTTGTGAGATGGCTTCTCATTGTGATTTTGATTTGCATTTCTCTGACGGTGAGCATTTTTTCGTATGTTTGCTGGCTGCTTTTATATACTCTTTTAAGAAGTGTCTATTGATGTCTTTAATGGAACTATTTGGTTTTTGCTGACATTAGTTTAAGTCCCTTATAGATTCTAGGTATTAGGCTTTTGTCAGATGCATACTTTGTGAATATTTTATTCATTTTTAAAGGTTGTCTCTTTATGCTGTTGATAGTTTCATTTGCTATACAGAAGTTCTTTAGTTTAATTAGGTCCCAGTTGTCAGTTTTCGTTTTAGTTGCAATTACTTTTGAAAACTTGGCCATAAATTCTTTGCCAAGGTCAATGTCATTAAGGATATTTTCTAAGTTTCCTTCTACAATTTTTATAGTTTGAGGTCTTACATTTAAAGCTCTATTCCATTTTGAGTTAATCTTTGTATATGGTAAAATGTAAGAGTGTAGTTTTGTTTTTCTGCATATATCTAAGTAGTTATTCCAGTATCATTTATTGACTAGAGGGTCCTCTCTCTATTGTTTGTTGTTGTCAGGATTGGCAAAGATCAGGTTGATGTAGGTTTGCAGCATTATTTCTGACTTTTCCATTCTGTTTCACCGGTCGATTGTTGGGAAAAGCAGCAAAGGAGAAAGGACTTACAGAGTGCCTACATAAATTGGTTATGAGTAACACATAAACAAGGAACAACAAACTGTGGAATGCCGCAAGAGGCCTCTGAAGAGGAAGGACTCTTCATGCCTCATGTTCTGGTGCAGGGTGACGTAGACTCTGTTACCATAAAAACTGTGCTCAAGGATGTAAAACCCCTTCTCAGGACTATGATGTAGCCAGACCTATAGCCTCCTTGTGAGGCTTGAGTTCCTCCAGCTGCACATAGATAATAAGTTAAAGATAACCAAATGTTCTTGTTTTGTGAAACTCTCAAACAGCCACTGTTATCAACCTTTAGAATGACACACCAGTTCACTGATTCAGTTCTGGCTCACTGATTCACTCCACCATCATGTCATTCTCTCCCCACCATTACTCCACCCCTATCTATAGATCAAAGTGATTATAACCAGTAAATAGTGTGGATGATCAGAGTTCAGGGCCTTCACTGTCTCCTCCAAAGTAATAAAGTGATGGCTCCTGGTCCCACTTTCTCTCTTCATCTGTCTTTTTCTCATTCCTTTATCCCACTGAACTTGGGGTACCCCTGGATGATGTAGGGCTGGCTCCCTACAGTTGATGTGTCTGTTTTTGGGGGGTGCTTTGTGTTGATTTTTAACCAATACCTTGCTGTTTTAGTTATTGTAGCCTCATAATATAATTTTAAATTAGATAGTGTGATGCCTCCAGCTTTCTTCTTTTTGTTTAGGATTGTTTTGGCTATTCAGGCTCCTTTTTTATTTCATATGTATTTTAGAATTGATTTTCCCAGTTCTGTGAAGAATGATATTGGTAGTTATATTTCAAAGCAAAAACTATCAAGGAAACTCTGGACTTTATTTTGACACTTGACCAATTGGACCTACTTTTCATCTGCACAAACAACATATTTTAAGGTTGACCACATTCTATTTCCTAATGCAAATCTCAGTAAATTAAAAACAATAAAATTGTACCAAGCAGACTCTTGGAACACAATGCAATAAAAAATGGAAGCCAGTATTAAGAACATCTCACAAAGCACAAATACATGTAAATTAAGAAACTTTCTCTTGAATAACTTCTGAGTGCACATTGAAATAAAGGAAGAAATTTAAAAAAATTGAAACTAATAAAAATAGGGACAGAAGTTGCCAACATCCCAAATTGCTTTGGGATCCAACCAAAGCAGTGTTAAGAGGAAAGTTTATAGCCTAAAAATAACTTTATCAAGAAGTTAGAAAAATCTCAAATTTATAATCTAACTTTGCACCTAAAAGGACTAGGAAAAACGTAATGAAGAAACCAACAGCCTAACTAGCAGAAGAAAAGAAAATATCAGAGAAGAACATGATTAAATTGTGATATAAACATCTGAACAGGAGTTTAATAAAACTGAGAATTTGTTCTTTGAAAAAAATAAATCACATTGATAGACCACTAGCTAGGTTAACAAAGGAAAGCAGAATATTGAAATAAGTGCAATCAGAAATGACAAAGAAGACATTACAATTCATCCTATGGAAATATAAAAGATCCCCAGAGAATACTATGGGCAACTCTATGCACACAAATTAGAAAATCTGGAGAAAAGGGATACATTTCTGGAAACACACAATTCCTCAAGATTGAATCAGGAAGATACTGAAACCCTGAATAGACCAATATCGAACTCTGAAATTGAATCAGTAATAAAAACAAAACAAAACAAAAACCATACCAACTAAGAAAAGCCCTGGGCCAGACAGATACACAGATAGATTCTACCATATATACAAAGAATAACTGGTGCAAATCCTACTGAACATATTCAAAAAAATCAAGGAGTATGATCTTCTTCCTATATCATGTTTTGAAGCCAACATGTGCCTAATACCAAAATCTGGCAAAGATAAAATGAAGAAAGAAAACATCAAATAAATATCCTGGATAAAGATAGAAAAAAAAATCCCCAACAATATATAAGAAAATAGAATCCAGCAGTACATGAAAAAATTATTTTAGCATGATTGAGTAGGCTTCATTCCTAAGATGAAAGGTTGATTCAACATAGTTATGTGTTGAGTAACTGATTCACCGCATAAACAAAATTAGAAACCAAAAACATACCATTATCTCAATGGATGCAGAACAAGCTTTTAATAAAATCTAACATCTCTTTATGATAAACAGAATCAATAGACTAAGCACTGAGGGAAATTACTTCAGAATAATTACAGCCATCTATGACAACCCATAGCCAGCGTCATACTGAATGGACAAAAGCTTAAACAATTTCCCCTGAGAATTGAAACATGTGGGGATGCCCACTCTCACCACTCCTACTTTAACATAGTACTGGAAGTACTAGCTAGAACAGTCAGGCAGGAGAAAAAATAAAAGGCATCCAAATAGGAAAAGATGAAGTCAAACATCTCTGTTTTCTGACAATATGATTTGACACTTAGAAAATCCTAAGACTCCAAAATCTCATGTTCTCACAATTCGAATCATTCATCATGCCCTTTCAATAGTCCTGCCAAGTATTCTCATTGTAGCGTTAGCTCAAAAGTTCAAATCCAAAGTCTCATCTGAACAAAGGCAAGTCCCTTTTGTCTATGACTCTGTAAAATCAAAAGCATGTTAGTTACTTCCTAGATACAATAGGGGTACAGACATTGGGTAAACACACTCATTTTGAAGGAGAGAAACAGGCCAAAACAAAGGGGTTACAGACCCTATGCAAATCCAAAATCCAATAGGGCAGTCATTAAACCTTAATGTTCCAAAACGATCTCTTTATACTTCTTGCCTCTCTCCCAGCGTGCACTGATGCACAAGGTGGGTTCGCATGGCTTTGGGCAGCTCTACCACTGTGGCTTTGCAGGGTACAGCTCCCCTCCTGGATGCTTTCATGGACTGATGTTGAGTATTTGTGGCTTTTCCAGGAACATGTAGCAAGATGTTCATGGATCTACCATTCTGGAGTCTGGAGGACAGTGGTCCTCTTCTCACAGCTCCCCCAGGCAGAGCTCCATGGAAGTCTCTGTGGGGGCTCTGTCTCTGCATTTCCCTTCTGCACTGCCCTAGCAGAGGTTCTCCCTGAGGGCTCTGCCCTGCAGCAAACTTCTGCCTGGATATCCAGACATTTACGTAAATCCTCTGAAATTTAGGCAGAGATGCCTAAACCTCAATTCTTGACTTCTGTTCACCAACAGGCTCAATACCATGCATATGCTTCCAGGCTTGGGACTTTCACCCTCTGAAGCCATGGCCTGAGCTGTACATTGACCTCCTTTAGCTATGCTGGGGCTGAAGGAGCTGGGACTCAGGGTACCATGTGTCAAGTCTGCACAAAGGAAAGGAGCCCTGGCCCAGCCTAGAAAATTATTTTTTACTTCTAGTAAATTATTTTAGTAAAATCTAGAAAATTATTTTTACTCCATCCCTATGAAAGATGGAGCTTCTGTGAAGGTCTCTGACATAACCTGGAGATATTTTTCCCATTGCCTTCGTGATTAACATTTGGTTCCTTGTTACTAATGCAGATGTATTCATCAGGCTTTAATTTATCTGCAGAAAATAGGGCTTTCTTTAGTATCATATTGTCAGGCTGCACATTTTTCAAACTATGATGCTCTGGTTTCTCTTGTTCACTTTGTCACTTTGAAATTTCTTCCACCAGATACCCTAAATCATCTCTCTCAAGTTCAAATTTTCACATGTCTCTAAGGCAGGGAAAAAATACTGACAGTCTCTGCAAAGGAAGCGTGACCTTTACTCTAATTCCCATAAAGTTTCTCATCTCCGTCTGAGGCCACCTCAGCCTGGATTTTGTTATCCATATCACATCAGCATTGTGGTCAAATCCATTTACCAAGTCTCTAGGAAGTTCCAAATTTCTATACCTTCCTCTTTTCTGAAACATCCAAGTTCCAAACTTTCCCATATCTTCCTGTCTTCTGAGCCCTCCAAATCTCTAGGAAGTTCCAAACTTTCCCACATTTTTCTGTCTTCTTCTGAGCCCTCCAAACAGTTCCAACCTCTTTTTTTAGCCAATGTCACTTCCATTTTTTTAGATATCTTTACAGCAGTATCCCACTATGGTAGAAATTTACTGTATTAGTCTGTTCTCATCCTGTTAGTATAGACATACCTAAGCACAGGTAATCTATAAAGGAAAGAGGTTTAACTCACTCAGTTCTGGGTGGCTAGGGAGGCCTCAGGAAGCTTACAAATATGGCAGAAAGGGAAGCAAACATGTCCTTAATCACATGGTGGCAGGAAGGAGAAGTGCCAAGTAAAATTGGAAACGCCACTTATAAAATCATTGGATATCATGAGAACTCACTCACTGTCATGAGAATAGTATGAGGGTAACCACCCCCATGATTAAATTACCTCCAAACTGGTCCCTCCCACCACACATGGGATTCACAGGAACTACAATTCAAGGTGAGATCTGGGTAGGGACACAGTCATATCATACCAATGGTTGTGATTATTTCACTTTTAAAAATAGACCTTTTTTGGGCCAGGCGCGGTGGCTCACGCCTGTAATCCCAGCACTTTGGGAGGCTGAGGCGGGTGAATCACGAGATCAAGAGATCAACACCATCCTGGTCAAAATGGTGAAACCCCATCTCTACTAAAAATACAAAAAATTAGCTGGGCATGGTGGCGCGTGCCTGTAATCCCAGCTACTCAGGAGGCTGAGGCAGGAGAATTGCTTGAACCCAGGAGGCGGAGGTTTTGGTGAGCCGAGATCGCACCATTGCACTCCAGCCTGGGTAACAAGAGCAAAACTCTGACTAAAAAAAAAAAATAGAAATAAATAAAGAACAGACCTTTTTTATGCTAATGTCACGATTGGATGAAGTATAAGGTTTTAGATAAAATTAGTACACATATATTCATATGCTTAGATTTGTGTTATATTTATGCATATATGTAATTATGTGAATGTGCTTGTTTTGTTTTTTGTCAAGGTTCTGTATGACCTGCTGCCTCCTTATCTTCAGATTTAAATTATACCACTCTCCATTCATTAACTATTCAGGTGTTTCAATGTTCCTTTCACCATAAGTGCTTGATGCACGATAGCCTTTTTCTGGTACACTCCATGTCAGTTTGTCAAAAAGTCCATTCTCAGACTTCCCAACAAAAATAGAATTTTCCTTAAGAAATCTTTAAATAAACTTCCAGATCATGGTGATATATCTCTTAATTAATCATATACATATATATATAGTACTTTTTAAATTAACTTACATATTATTTGTCTGTCTCTTCCAGTAGACTGTGAGCTCCAGTAGGACAGATTTTACATTTTTCTTATTGAGAATAAATTTCCTAGAATCTAGCACAATGCCTAGCTTCTTGTTAAGATTTTTTTAAGTAAATGAATTGACTGAGATATCTTAATTTTATTTCTGAGTGCCCTAATAGTATATTTAATGGCATATTTAAATAGTATATTTAAAAATACCATATACTGTTTATTTAAGAATATCTCAAAATAAAATTAAAATAGCATGGATTATACAGATGACAGTGTTATCAAATTAGTGAGTAAACATTCTAGCAAATTTTGATTCCGATGGAAAGAGCCTGGTATCTATATTTGACAGGCTCCTGCCCTGAACACATACAAAATTCATTAGCCACACACACACACACACAATATTAATATATGTATTTTAGTATATTTCAATCAGTATATTTCAATTTAATATACTTTATATCAGCCTGATGTGTGTATGTGTATATATAAAACTGAATACTTATAATACAAATATATAAATTTACTTAATATACTGAAATATACATGTAAATATATATAAATATTTATTCAGCATATTTAGTATATTTAAATTCAGTATATTTCAAACTCTATCAGTCCAAAATAGATATATTTAATTTCAGTGTATTCAGTATATTTCATTATACTGAAACATATTCTTTGACTACAAAAAGCCAGATATTTTTATTCTGTAAATTTAATTCATCGCATACTTGTAAATAATTAACTTCTTGTAGAAAGTAAGTATAAAAATTGAGTATCTCAAACGATTATCAATTAGTATTTTATTATCTGTAAAGATTGTCCATGTCTATTTTCAATTTTAAGAATTCTAACAATGTCATTTTATGAAATAAAATATATTTCAGAGAAATTTGCTCAAATAGTGCAATGCATTAACTTTCAATCTGGGTAGTTGGGAGATTTAGAAATCAAAAGTTATATTTAATCTTTTTATTAAAAACCAAATAATTTCAAGGCAAAACCAAACATTCTTTTTCTCTAAAAAGGAATATTGACACCTGAGCCTATTTTTCTGGCCAATATTTTTACTTTTCATTTTGTTGTTTAAGCTTGTTTCACATGTGCAGCATTTGGTCTTTAGAGTTTTAAATTATTTTTTGGTACCAGGACATTTAGTTTCCACCACCTGAATGAGTGTCAATTCCAAATACCCAGAAATAGCGTGCCTTTATAATTTCTGTTTTGAATTTTACACTTCTATAGGATGGAAAGATGTTTTGATTTATTTATCTAAGAAAACATAGCACACTGAAATGGCACTGTAGGGAAGTTAGTACCTTTCTTGTAGGAAACTCCTCTTTATTAACTACCATCATTCCAGTGGTCCACCAGACAATGCACAGAAAAATATCTCAACCATTCCATATTTTCCCCAACTTGGAAAAATATGATCTGTTTGTAGAAGAACATCAGGTTAGCTGAGAGTTTTATTCTAGCGTCCTGCAAATTGATCTCAAATATTACAGTGTTTTTTTAAATAACATGTCGATATCATGGCAAATAAATGCATAGGATCACATGGTTGATGCTGTTTAAATAATTTAGGAGTTTATACAAACTACTACTGAAAGGAGACTAAAATATCTTCAAGTTAAGAGAATATGCTGCTCATTTTCTTTATTATCATTGTTAAAGTAATAATGGTCAAGATGGCAGTGAGGATCATTAGCCAAAACAAATTCCACACTATGGACAGTGGCCTAATAAGATATGATGTTTCCTCAAACAAAAATGTCAGAAAAGGCTGTCTGACTTTTTGCTCTTTCAAAGTCTTCCAAAATAATCCAGAATCCTATCCCTCCTGTTACAATGTAATTGAAACTTTCTTGTCATTTTATCCCTTAAGCAGAGTACAGCATGAAACTGTAAAATGCTACCTTCTCCATCAGACTAGTGCTTTTATTCTATCTTATTTTGCTTTTAAACTGATTACAACAGAAAACCATGTGCGAAGACTGAAAATGCTATTTTAATTTGGTTAAATTTCTATGATTTTCTGTTAGTCTACACTCAAAGTTATTTATTTATATATTTATTTATTTTAATCTATATTTCTCTAAGTTATACCAGGGAAATGGGACACTTTTCTAGTAGATATGCCTGTGACTTTGGAACACTTTTATAGCCATTTAAATTTATTTGCTTATAAAAATATACTAAAAATTAAGCTACTTAGTCTTATTGATACATTTCAGATAAATGGTTAATCTTATCTCAGGCCCACGCCAGTTTTATAATTATATTCTGTAATTTACGTTATGTTTAGGGAGAAAAAATTAATTTCCTCTTCTTCTGGTGATATGGAAGGCCTCAGGTCTTATGCTGCTGTATTAGTCTGTTCTCACATGCTATGAAGAAATATTTGAGTCTGGGTAACTCACAAAGCAAAGAGGATTAATTGACTCACAGTTCTCCATGGGTAGGGAGGTCTCAGGTTACTTATAATCATGGTGGAAGGGAAGCAAACACATCCTTCTTCACATGGCTACAGTAGAGAAAAGTGCCAAGCAGAGGGGAGAATCCCTTGTAAAATGATCAGATCTCATGAGAACTCATTGGCTATCATGAGAACATCAAGGAGGAAACTGTCCATATGATTCAATCACCTCCACCTGGTCCCATCTTCGAAATGTGAGGATTATTACAATTCAAAGTAAGATTTGGGTGGGGACACAGACAAATCATATCATTTCACTCCTGGCCCCTCCCAAATCTCAGGTAGTCACATTTCAAAACACAATCATGCCCTTCCAACAGTCCCTCAAGTTTTTAAATCATTCCAGCATTAACTCAACAGTTGAAGTTCAAAGTGTCATCTGAGACAAGGCAAGTCCCTTTCATCTATCACCCTGTAAAATCAAAAGCAAGTTAGTAACTTCCTAGATACATTTGGGTTGCAGACATTTGGTAAATACACCCATTCCAAATGGGAGAAATTGGCCAAAACTAAAGGGATAGAGGCCCCACACTATTTCAAAATTCAATAGGGCAGTCATTAAACCTTGAAGTTCCAAAATGATCTTTGACTCCATTTCTCATGCAAGAGGTGGGCTCCCATAGTCTTGGGCAGCTCCACCCCTGTGACTTTGCAGGGTACAGCTCCCCTTCCTGCTGCTTTCACATGCTGGCGTTGAGTGTCTGTGGCTTTTCCAGGCACACAGTTCAAGTTGTAGCTGGGTCTACCATTCGAGCTCTGAAATATGGTGGCCATCTTCCCGCAGCTCCACCAGGCAGTGCCCCAATCAGGAACTGCGTAGGGGATCCATCCTCATTGCCCTAGCAGAGGTTCTCCATGACAGCTCCACTACTGCAGCAAAATCCTGCCCATACATCCAAGTGTTTCCATATATCTCCTGAAATTTAGGTAGAGGTTCCCAAACCTCAATTCTTGTCTTCTGCGTGCCCACAGGCTCAACACCATGTGGAAGTCACCAGTCACATCACCAAGGCTTGGGACTTGCATTCTCTGAGGCAATGGCCCAAGCTGTATCTTGGCGCCTTTCAACCACAGTTGGAGCTGAAGCAGCTGTGAGGCAGGGCATCCAGAGGCTCCACAGAGCAGGGGAGCTCTGGTCCCAGCCCAGGAAATCATTTTTCCCTTCAAGGCTTCTGGATCTATGTTGGAAGGGGCTACTATGAAGATCTGTGATATGCCCTGGCATCTTTTTCCCCATTGATTTGGTGACTTACATTCAGCTCCTCTTTACTTATGCAAATTAATCAGGCTTCAATTTATCCCCAGAAACTGGGGCTTTCTTTTCTATTGAATCCTCAGGTAAAAAATTTCCAAACTTTTAGATTCTGCTTGCTCTTGAATGCTTCACTACTTAGAAATTTCTTCTGTCAGATACACTAAATCTTCTCTTTCAAGTTCAAAGTTCCACAGACCTCCAGGGCAGGGGCAAAATGCTGTCAGTCTCCCTGCTAATGTGTAATGAGAGTCATCTTTGCTCTAGCTCTTAATAAGCTTTTTATCTGCATCTGAGTCCACATCAGCCTAGCAGCATTTTGGTCAAAGACATTCAACAAGTCTTTAGGAAGTTCCAAAATTTCCCATATCTTTTTAATTTTTTTCTGAGCCCTCCGAGCTGTTCCATCCTCTATCTGTTACCCGGTTCCCAAGTTATTGCCACATTTTCAGGTGTCTTTATAGAAGGAGTTTACCCTTTTACTTCAAATTTTCTGTATTAGTCCATTCTCACACTGCTTTGAAGAAATAGCTGAGACTGGGTAATTTATAAAGGAAAGAGGTTTAATTGACTTACAGTTCCACATTGCTGGGGAGGCTTCAGAGAACTTAAAATAATGGTGGAAGGGAAAGCAAACACATCCTTCTACACAGGGAGACGGGAGAGAGAAGTGTTGAACAAAGGGGGAGTTACCTTATAAAATCATCAGCTCTTGTGAGAACTCACTCACTATCATAAGAACTGAATGTGAGAAGCTGTCCCTGTGATTCAATTATCTCCACCTAGTCCCACCCTTGATCCATGGGGATCATTACAATTGAAGGTGAGTTGTTTTTGGTAGGGATACAGAGTCAAACCATATCAGATACCAAATCACAATGACTATTCTAGGATGTGACTGATTATTCTATCACAAAAAATACAAGGATCTAGGTTACCCTAGTCTATTAATGCTACATTTTACTAACAGTGTCTTTCCTCATAATACCAGAAAAGTCATTTGTCACCTTGGACATAGTAAGCCACCATACCCTATCTGTGAACAAGCACAAGGAATCCTGTTACCCTAGTGCATTTTCTTTACAACATGTAATGCAACATGAGGCCTTAATTTTCATAGTCTTCTTGGGAATTTCAGGGGTTGATCCCCCTTGGAATGAAAAATTTACCAAAATAGCACTCTTTCATGCATCATTCGCCAAAAGCTTGGTCATGTTTTAGCTGTGGACACTCTCAGGTCTTAATAACATGAAACAACAATATTGTATTTTTTTCTCATGCTACATTTCCATTGAAAGACTACAGTGAGTGGAGGGGGCAGTGTCCAAATAAGTCCCCAACAATGAAACTGTGCCATTACCAAGGATGTTATTCCTATGGTTTGACCTGTCAAGCAAATATCTGATTTGGAATTATTATGTATCACTTTGATTTGTCTTACTGGCCACAACTACTCAAATGTTCCCACACAATCACAAACAAGACCAGAAGAAAAATTATATTATTTTCTTCAAAATGGGAAGGAAATACAAATATTTGTAAACAGCACACATGACTGCTATAGTTCTCCTTTCTGCCTGTCAAAAACCTCATTTACACTCCTTCCCACACTCAAAACCTATTTCCCCCCTCTTTATAGGAAACAAACAGAAGCCTCATCCAGTTCATTTACTCTTAAGCCATATTCTGAGGTGTCAGGGTGATAATCCTATTCTGTAAATTAATTCTAGGAATAACTACATGCCCAAAAGGTTGATCCAAGGGATGTTTTACATTCTAAAAAGTCACAAACTGTTTTAATCCATATTGATAGATCTTTGGCACTTTCACAAACATAGCTTCCTGCTTCTAGACTCTAATGAATTTTATGTGCCAATAATTTCACAGAGACTTGTATTTTTCATTGTGATTTTGGCTTATGGTTTGGAGACATGCTTCTTCATATCTTGGAAAAAAATTTATGCTGTATTGGCCTATCAGTATTAAGAAGGAAAGCTAGAAATCTTTCATCTGAGAGAGTTACTGGACATCACCTCAGACAATTAAGGAGTTTCTACAATGAGTATATGAGTGTGACTACTATACTTTTAATTTTATTTATGCAAGAGAGTAACTTCTAAGCAGACATTTTTACTCAAAGCCTTCATACTTGTATATTTTGCACATTGGAGACAAGAAGTCGTTGTGTTTTCCAACACATCTGGTTGCCAAATTTTGGACTCTTTCTATTTCTTTTTGTAATGGCAGACAATTATTTCATACTTTCATATCTTCCTTGTAATATCTTTTGAGATGCATTGCTACATTATTTGCTTATAACACTATTGCATGCAAAAATTTACCGAATGTTTTGTCACTATGTTATACAAATTTCATTCCTCGATCATGCAATTACTGCTTTTGCTCTGCTTGCCAAAAAATAAGCAAGTGATTATTTTATAAAAGCATTGACTCTCTGTACATCAGTTTCTACATTCTTAAGGATAGGCTGAGTTATGCTGCAGCAATAAAGGATTCAAAATCTTAGTGACTTATGGTAGCAAAAATGTATTTCTTCTTATACACTCAAGCAATCAAAGATAGGGAATTTTTTTTCAGCATGATGGAATAAGCGTAGTGTTAAATAGTGCCAGTTGGGATGGCAAAATGTAAATGAAGGAAATTCTAGAACAACTCAACCAATTAAATGCTAAATCTGGAAGGAATTTTCACATTACTAACAGCCTCATAAATAATCACATAGTTACAATAATCTATAAGAGATCCAGAAAATAAAAATCTAACATTTGACTAGAAGAGCAAAGAATTGGCAATATTTGTCAAATAACCACAACCATCTCTAGAGAATATCTCTCAAAATGACACTAATCGTATGCTGGTGGAAATGTGGAAAAGTGAATTAAAAGTTATTTGTAAAATTTAAAGTGGAAAATATTCAGGATATTTTATATATATCCAAAATTGTTATGATACATATATCTGAAGTATAGGAAGAAAGACTTCGTTGAAAATAAAGAATTGGGAATCTTTATATGTGAGTATTTCCCAAGTAGGATATGTAGGGGTGGATGAACAGAAGGCAAGGGCAGAAATCTGAGAACTTCAACAGGGAATGGCCAAGATGAACTTATTTAGACACATGAAATTACTGGAAATTACTGACAATATTCTTGTGTATAGTTGATAAATCACAATCCCTTCCCAAACTAACACTGGATTTACATAAAATCAATAACAATTATAAACACATGTGAGGTTTATGATGTATATATGTTAAAACATTAAGCATATTATGCATTTACAGAAACAACAAACACACTAAAGTATTCTTGTTACATAAATCAATAAAGGCATTAATGTCATTTATGCATCACATAATGAGAATAAGTGAAATTGTTTTGACAAGATGGAATGTTATATTCAAATATTTTAAATATTTTTCTTAGCAACTATTAAACTAAACATCAATATGATTTTTCTTTAAAATAATTGTTTTATTTGAAATAGTCAAGTAATAAAAAATAACTTAGAAAAGCATTTAATATTCTCTAAAATATATAATCATATATTAAAAGCCATGAATTAAATGGCATATAAACCAATACATAGGCAATGCACATTTAATTTTTGCTTAGTGTATAATTGACATTGCTCTATAATCATTGCTTTCTAGAAGAAAGATTTTATAATTTAATAAAATTTCATTAAATGGAAGAAGTATGTAATTTGTCATCATTCGGTTGGCAAATTCCAATTAAAGCTTTTAGTCAGTATTTTAAAATCTATTCTAAGTTTCTGTAAAAGTTAGTAGCATAATGTTATTGATTCATTATAACTTTGACTCTAATATCAAATTTATGCACTTAAACTATATATTTTGTATTTATGCTATATAATTGTAACCAAACCCACTCAATTTTACTTCTTATCTGTCATACTTTACAAAAACAATCCTAGAAACAGTAATAATAAATTATTTCTACACTATTCATAAAATGCTTTTAAAATATCTGTTTTTTCCTAGTGGTACCTCTGACCACTAGGAATACATATATATATATATATATGTATATATGTGTATATGTGTGTGTGTGTGTGTGTGTGTGTATGTAAGCATTGCATGAATTAGTGGTACACTATTTGCTCTTATAACAAATATATGCTATAATTCCATATATTTATCAAGGTTTTACTTGTTGAAGCAGAGTTAATACTATATGTCAGTCTAATGAAAATATGGACATTTGGATGGATTGCAGAAGTCTTACTTCAAAGGACTAGAGTTCAAAAATATTATACTATTTAGTTTATAACTTACTTGGCAATGAAGTCTTTTCTAATTTTTAGGTAATTTTTTTCTTATTTTGCTCCTTCGCTTTTGTAAGTGCTTTAAACAATAGTCATAGTTATGTAGTTCAAAGAAAATTACTAAACCAGCCATGAAAATGACTTCTGGCTTTATGAGTTTAATAAATTCTTGAATGTCAAATGGCCCATTATCGTGCATTGAAATTCCTGGGTATGTACTTGCTCTTGTTGCCCCAGTCAGAAATTTCAATATTTCATTAATTCTCAATAAAGATTGCCTTTTTCTATCATATTTTGGGGCCATTACAACCTCTGTATACAAATGAATAACTCAATAACATTTAACAAATTAGTCTCAAATAATGATCACCTACACAAATGTGGTTTAGGTTTTTGTAATGATGAGGTAAGAATTATTATCTGGAAAACTTGAAAGTCTTCTTTAGTCATAGTTCAATATTAAATTGAATACAGCACATGAAAATATACATTTATTCCATTATTTAATTGATAATATTCTTTGCCTCAGTTTCAATCTATGGGACATAATCCATAGCTAATACAAGAAAAAAAAAAAAAAACTGGCTTTAGTCGCTGTTAGTTTCCTGATTACTTAGAAAGTAAATTATTATAATTATTTGTTTTTTCAAATACATACACAATTAGTGAAACTTCTTATCTTACTTTTGCCCAGTGATTAGGTATATGTATTTAAAGAAAATCTAGATTCCAGAGTTTTATTACCCATTTTATCTCTCTCTTTCTCTCCCCTTTTCTTTTTTGGCCAAAAAATAAGCTCCTATAATATCATAATAAAAGTTACACTTGATTAATCATAAATCACATTAAGGATTGAGTAAGCAGGCAAACATATTATCTTTTGCTTGTCTTCATAACTGCCCCCACAGACTGATTAACACATCTACACAAACACACTCTTTTATTTCAATACCCTGTATCTGTGTCAAAGTGGCAGCTTCATCACTTTACACACAAAAAGCACCAGGGAGGTAATTTCCTTTTTATGTGTCATGACTTTAGGTAAGATGTATCAGTGAGATTTTATCCATCATGATCAAGTAGGCTTCATCCCGGGAATGCAAGTCCGGTACATCATACACAAGTTTATGAAATTAATCCACCACATAAACAGAAACAAAGACAAAACCACATCATTATCTAAATAAATGGAGAGACAGCCTTTCACAAAATTCAACAGCCCTTTATACTGAAAACTTTCAATAAACTAGGTATTGAAGGAATGTATCTCAAAATAATAAAAGCTATTTATCAAAAACCGACAACCAATATCATACCAAAAACTGGATGCATCCCCTCTGAAATCTGGCACTAGACATGGATGTCCTCTCTCACTACTCCTATTCAATATAGCATTAGAAGTTCTAGCCAGAGGAATCAGGCAAGAAAAAGGAATAAAGGGTATTCAATTAGAAAAGGAGAAAGTCAATTGTCTCTATTTGCAGATGACATGATTGTATATTTAGAAGACCCCATTGTCTCAGCCCAATATCTCCTTAAACTGATAAACAACTTCAGCAAAGTCTCAGGATACAAAGTCAATGTTGAGAAATCACAAGCATTCCTACACATCAATAACAGACTAACAGAGAGCCAAATCAGGAGTGAATTCCCATTCACAATTGCTGCAAAGAGAATAAAATAGCTATGAATACAACTAACAAAGGACGTAAAGGACCTCTTTAAGGAGAACTACAGACCACTGCTCAAGGAAATAAAGACCACAAACAGATAGAAAAACATTCCATGCTCATGGCTAGGAAGAATCAATGCCATGAACATGGCCATATTGCCTAAGGTAATTTATAGATTCAATGCTATTCCCATTAAGCTACCAATGACTTTCTTCACAGAACTGGAAAAAAACACCTTAAACTTCATATGGAATCAAAAGAGAGCCTGAATAGCCAAGAAAATTCTAAGCAAAAAAACAAAGCTGGAGGCATTACACTACGGGACTTCAAATTATAGTACAAGGCTACAGTAATCAAAACAGCATGGTACTGATATCAAAACAGAGATCTAGACCAATGGAACAGAACAGAGGCCTTGGAGGCAACACCGCACATCTACAACCATCTGATCTTTGACAGACCTGACAAAAACAAGCAATGGGGAAAGGATACCCTGTTTCATAAATGGTGTTGGGAAAACTGACTAGCCATGTGCAGAAAGCAGAAACTGGATCCCTTCCTGGCACCTTACACTAAAATCGACTCCAGATGGATTAAAGACTTAAACATAAGACCTAACACCATAAAAACCCTAGAAGAATACCAAGGCAAAACCATTCAGGATCTAGGCACAGGTAAGGACTTCATGACTAAAACACCAAAAGCATTGGCAACAAAAGTCAAAATAGACAAATGGGATCTAATTAAAATCCAAAGCTTCTGTACAGCAAAAGAAACAATCATTAGAGTGAACCAGCAACCAAGAGAATGGGAAAACATTTTTGCAATCTACCATCTGACAAAGGGCTAATATCCAGAATCTACAAAGAACTAAAACAGATTTACAAGAAAAAAACAAACCAACCCATCCAAAAGTGGGTGAAGGATATGAACAGACACTTTTCAAAAGAAGACATATATGAGGCCAACAAATATGAAAAAATGCTCATCATCACTGGTCATTAAAGAAATACAAATCAAAACCACATTGAGATACCACCTCACATCAGTTAGACTGGCGATCATTAAAAATCTGGAGACAACAGATGCTGGAGAGGATGTAATGAAATAGGAACACTTTTACACTGTTTGTGAGAGTGTAAATTAGTTTAGCCATTGTGGGAGACAATGTGGTCAGTCCTCAAGGATCTAGAAATAGAAATTCCATTTGACCCAGCAATACAATTACTGGATATATACCCAAAGGATTATAAATTGTTCAATTATAAAGACACATGCACACATATGTTCATTGTGGCACTGTTTACAATGGCAAAGATCTGGAACCAACCCAAAGGCCCACTGATGTTAGACTGGACAAGGAGAATGTGGCACATATACATCATGGAATACTAGGCAGCCATAAAAAATGATGAGTTTGTGTCCTTTGTAGGGACATGGATGAATCTGGAAACCATCATTTTCAGCAAACTTGACACAAGAGCAGAAAATCAAACACCACATGTTCTCACTCATAGGTGGGTGCTGAACAATAAGAATACATGGACACAGGGAGGGAAGCATCACACGCTGGGATCTGTTGGTGGGGGCTAGAAAAGGGACAGCAGGGAATGGGGAGGTTGAGGAGGGATAATATGGGAAGAAATGCCAGATATGGGTGACTGGGGGATGGAGGCAGCAAACCACATTGCCATGTATGTACCTATGCAACAATCCTGCAAGATCTGCACATGTAACCCAGAACCTAAAGTACAATAAAAAAAAAAAGAAAATTTTTACCATAACACTATGAACCCATATTTTTAATTTTCATGTTTCATATACTTATCATTTATTCTGATTATATTTTATCTTATAAGCATAAACTAATTCATTCATTTTATTGTTCATTCACTGAATGGCTATTGAGTTCTTTGTATGAAATCAGACATCATGCTAAGTTCAGTGTACAGAACCTCAAACCTATCATGTTTTCTTGGCAGAATTTTAAATGTAATGGGGGAAAGCAGAAATACATAAAATATAAATAAAGCATTTAATTTGTCTTTCCCTTCCTTTTATAGATAACATCAGGGAATAATAAGGACTTAGGCTACTCATATTTTAAGATAAACAACAGAACTTTGAGTTAACAATTAGGCTTCCTATAAATCAATATGTATCAATGTACTATGTCTACATATTTTATTAATGATTTTATTTTAATTAGTGTGACATAATGCATATACAGGACTGTATATGAATCAAACTAAATAACATCTCTGCATTTTTATCTGTTTTAAACCTCATTATGCAAAGTTAGGAATTTCACTCATACTTCCAATGATACTGCTTAAAATGTTTAATATTCATTTTGAGGAATTTAAAGTGTTTTTATATTGTTTTTCTTTTAGGCATAGTAGGATTGCACATTATTTTCATGTGTTTACTGAGATGATTTTAGAAATTTACAGTTTAAAATGTTCCTATAATTATGTGGTTGGAAATATCATCTTAATCTTACAAAGTTATTAATTTTAATTTTGCTTTTACAGTGAATAAACATATTGGAATAAACAAATTATATTGGACAAGATGCCAATTTGAAGATTAATGTCTTAGTTCCACACTACTGAGAGCTAAAATGACCGATAATTGTCATGGTGTCTAAGCATTAGTCTGAGAGGAATGGCAATCTAAAGGCTAATTGAAAAAGACTGGCATTTTGAGGGCAGGTGAATATGAATAATGTTGGAGGATGAGAGGAAGGTGGTGGCTTTTCAAGGACGGCTGAACTGACTCTCAATGTGAGAAACACTTATGGACTCAAAGACATAGATAGCAGTTACCGAAGAGCAGTAGAGCACTGTAGCTGAGGCATGATGAAATAACCCCATGATACAGGTTGAGAAAGGCAAATGCTACAAAAAAAGATAAACAATAGCTTAAAGTAAGTCCTGCAATTTATGCTATATAGTCCAAAACTGTGTTGTTAAAATATTGTTGGATGAAATAACATACAGAAATTAAACATTATCTATCCATTTATATATACACATCATTGTATACCCTGCATATGCCAAAATTATGTAGAATAAAAATGAAGCAAACCAACTTCTTCCCTTAATAGAATGTAAGTTCGGTAAGGAAAAAAATATTCCTATATTGTTTATCTCTAAAAAGTCTCTAAGACAAAACATACATAGTGAGGATGGCAACTTGGCATCCTTTTACAGAAACTGGTTTACAAGAAAGGCCATAGCTTCGATTAATTATTTTAACTGCTCAGCCAACCAGAATTCCATTTCATCAACACATATTGTATACATTAAATATATAATATACCCATACAAGAAGAGTATCATTATGTAATCCTTATAATATTGTTTATGCAGTAGGTATTGGTTTTGTATTGTTTTATTAAGGGAAATTTTTCTCCATTAAAATATTTTAAAATATTGTGATGTATAATTTTTTATTAATCTATAAATATAATTACAAACATCAAACACCAATATTAGGCAGCCTTACGGTTAGAGGCTATGGCCAAAAAATACTAATTAACAGCCAAAGCTTTTCATATTATCATGAGAATGTCATATTCTTTTCAATCAAAATTATTAATGAGCTCACAGCAGCATATTTACTTTTACCAATTTCCATTTGATTTTATTTCCAAAAGTAGTTGAATCAAGGACAGTTTTTGCCATTTCCATGTCTGTTCATGGTTTCATCACTTGGCAGTTTGTATGGATTACCCTGCCTTTCCCCAAAGAACAGTGAGACATGAATATAAATTAGGTCCTACAGCGTTCCCTTTGAAGTACAGGATCACTAGGTTAATCTCTACATGAAACGGTCTGGTTGCAGAATGGAAGATCTGCCATGTGGACTACGGCTAGCAAAGTCAACGTATTTTCATGGATTTATCATGACACCCTCTTCAAAAGTTTCTGCATAAGAACTCTGTGTGGTCTCCGCTAATCTGATGAGTTTGATTTTCTTTGATATTTAATTGAAACACAACTTTATCTTGTACCTTTATGTTTTCTGACAAACAAAGAACTAAAGAAGCTGATTCCTTTGGGACATAGCTTTTGAGAATAGATTAGAATCAAAGCATGCATACCAGTTTATTTTAGTGTTTATTTTAGGTAATTATTGATAGATAACAAAATATGTGATATTGGGAGTACAGCTGATTCCGGTTAACAGTCATCCTTAAACATTTTCCAAATAATACCATTTCTAAAAATATCTGATGAATGTTGGGTGATACATAAGTTCATCCTTTTAATACTCCTATTTCTCTGTTGGTCAGAGAATACAAAATTTCAGTTTGACAGAAGGAATAAGTTCAGGAAACCCAACAAGGTGACTACAGTTAAGAGGAATGTGTTGTATATTTAAAAGTTGCTAGGAAAGTAGATTTTAAGGGTCCTTACCATACAATGCAAAAAAAAGTTTGTGAGGTAATGGAAAGGTAATTAGCTCATTTTAGCCATTCTGCAATGCATACATATGTCAAAATATGTTGTATACTATAAATATATATAATTTTTAGATTTTAGAAATATAAATGCTAGACACCAGCAGGCATTTAAAATTTCTATCTCCTGATATGATTTTTTAAAAATCGAAAGAATTATATAGAACATATACAAAACAAAAGGATGTTTTCTGAGAAACACTGTGATATACTCCAATTTCTCTATGTGAACTAAATGCTAGATTTCCCTATTCATATTGGTAGTATTGCTTATAGGAAGTACTAATTGTATAATTTAATACTGTTAGTAGTCTTTTAATATTAATAGGTAAAGACAATAGCTAAAGATAGCTTTTGTTATTATTATTTTACTTTAAGTTCTGGGGTAAATGTGCAGAACATGCAGGTTTGTTACATAAGTATACACAAGCCATGATGATTTGCTGCATCAACTGTTCATGTACATTAGGTATTTCTCCCCTTGCCCCCCACCCACTACTGTCCCTCCCCTAGACCCCCACCCCTTGCTGTCCCTCCCCTAGCCTCTGACCTCACAACAGGCCCCTGTGTGAGATGTTCCCCCAATGATTTCAAATAGAGAAGTAAAGCAGCTTTGGCCTGGATTTTTATCTAAAACTCAAATTATTACTTCTTTGCCTATTACCATTGCCATCTATAGAATAATACCTATGCCTGGCGTTCACCCAGAGGAGATTCTCTAATAATTTAATAATTAAAAATATAGTGGCGGAGACAGTTTTCAGCAATGGTTTAAAAGCAAATTCAGATCATAAAGGGACATTTTAAGAAAAAAATCACTTGAAAGAACAGAGCTTTAGAAAGGCATTTTATGCGATAATGAGCTTACCTTTCTAAATATTGAAAATGTTTTCTATCCCTTTTTCTTATTTTGTACTTGTATATTTATTTTCTGATAAATATATATGTTTTCTTTCTTTCTGCTCCTCTTTCTCTTTTGTGAGTTTATATGTGTCTTTATAATTTTAGCTGGCTATGGAATACACAGAAAGATTCAATCGTTTTTATTTTAATTAAATTAGATATCTAAGCCTTTTTTTTGTAAAAGTAATTAATTTAAAGTTTGATCTTTTAAAAATAAATATTTTTTTTTCTTTTTGGGTTTTGTCAGTGAAATATAGAACAACAAAAACCAAAAATGTTCTCACTTTGTACCAAATCACAATATGGTTATTTAATGGAATTTATAGCATTATTATTTTCATGATTAAAAACTACTCAGAATGGTTTCCACAAATGAAAGTTCCAAAGTAAATCTTTATTATAATTGAATAATGTTTTAGCTATGTTAGAATATTATTATGCAAAATAGCATACAATGCATGAAGAGAATAGTCATAAATTTAAATAATGTTTATGCAGTGAATATGATAAACCTTACTACTGGATTATTCACTCATTTTAATACACAAACCTATTTATAATCTGATAGCTTAAAGAAGGGATATCACATGTTATTATTATATAAAATAGCTGTTTTCCCAGAGATGCAAACCATCACAAGCTACGCCAGAGGGATGGAACCAATTCTCCATCACAGCTGACAAAAGGAGTCAACCCTGCAGACACATGAATCTCAGGCATCTGGCCTCTGGAACTGTGAGACAATACATTTCTTTTATTTAAGCCACCCCGCCTGTGGCACCTTCATAGGGCATCCCAAGCAAACTAATTCAGTCATTTATAGGTCTCTTTAAATTGTTAAACAAGATGCACATTATTGTAAAAAAAGCAAAAATAATAGCAGAAATCCCTGTTTTATTTATTATCTTAAATGAAATTGGACATGCCTGTTTTATTCCCATTAATTGAATTTTGTTATAGTGTAGGGTTCTATTGCCCTGTTTTTAAAAAATTTAAATTTTGAAAATGTTCAAATTTTTTACTATGAATATTAAAATTTGTATTTGTTTTCTTTCTTCTTTAGTCTTTTGATATGCTCGAGTTAATGTTACACACACACAACAGCAACAATATGCTTCATTTACATAATCATTTTGCAATCTCTGGGACAAACCTTGCCTGATCACAACACAAAAAACTAAAATGTATACATGAATATTTTAAAATTTATGCTGACAAATAAAATTAGTTTTTGAATTTTTCTCCTGGTACTGTCTTCACTTGGCTGCCGTGTCAATGTTATAATTACTATATTCAATGAATAGTTGACTTGCCTGAGTTTATTTTTACTTTATTGGTACAAATTTACTTGAAAATTTGATAGAGCTCATCTTTACAATTGTCTTAGGCTAGATTGACGGGATATATTTACTCTTTTTAGATATTTTAAAGTTTTCTCTTTTATTCTATTTTGGCAGCTTATATTTTTCAGAAATGTTTCCCTTATGTCGCACCTTCAAATTTATTGGTACTTAATTGTTGAAAAAGTATTTTATAATTATTTGATTAATCTTTGTTATAATTCTTGGGATTTCCTTGTTTTCAATCTGATTTACATAAACTAACTTTTACTATATATAAAACTCTCCCAAAATTTGGCCACTTAAAACAAGCACTGTTTATTTTTTGACAAATTAGTTGGTCGGCTATTGGTTCTAATGTATCTGTTAGCTAGAGAGATGTCTCTTTTGCTAGTTCACACATCAGCTATCAACTGGTAGGTTAATTGAGGTCGAATAATTTGAAATAATCTCATTCATATATTTGGAGTTTAGTGGCTGTCATCTAAGCAACTCGGTTTGCCTCCACATGGCCCCTAATTCTCCACTAGGTTAGTCAAAGGGCAGAAAAGAGGCATATTATAATGTACAAGCACTTTTCTTTTTTGTGTACTATTATTTTAAAATATGTTAAAATATACATAACATGAAACGTACTATATTAGTCATCTTAAGCAATCTTAAGTGTAATGTACAGTGGTATTAACTATATTCACATTGTTATGTAACCAATGTTCAAGCATTTTTAAAGTTTATATTTGTGCTGTGTTTGTTATCATCTGATTGCCCAAAGCAAGTCTGATCAAGGCCAGAATCAGTAAAGAAGGGCATTAATCCAGAAAGTTGATACAGGGAAGGCATTAACATAGGTATTTTCAATGCCATCTATCTAATTTTCATTTTTTCTGGATTAGGAGTGAATATTTTTTTTATTTTTAGCATTTTTATTACGAAATGACTAATGCCTCTTAAAATCCTATTAAAAATATTGCAGTATCACTAAGTAAACTAATGTAATGTAGATGTGGTTGAAATTTAGTTTTTCTTCTTGGCCAGAATTATGGTCAATTGTCAAATACCATATATATGTATCCCAAGATAGGCTGTCTGCCATACTATATGTGTGTATTATTTGTATATATAATATATAAAATGGGAGAGAGATATGGAAAAGATATAGATATAAAATATAAAATAAATTTAAATATATTTTAAATATAAATATAAAATAGACACAGGCATAAATAGATACATAGATATATGATATATATTTACATCACTCTCTATATATTAGAACTTATAAGTCATTGTGTATTTCATATACTATTTGTATTTATATGTGTTATACATAATCTATAATATGTAGCATTTCACATCAAGTATTGGGTATGTATGAAATATATATGTTATATGTCATACAGTTTTATATTAGGTTTGCGTATTAGGATTCACAAGAGGGACAGAACTAATAAGATATATGTATATGTGAAAGGGAGTTTATTAAGGAGAATTGATTCACACTATCACAAGGTGAAGTCCCACAATAGGCCATCTGTAAGCTGAGGAGCAAGGAAGCCAGTAGCAGCTCAGTCTGAGTCCCAAAACCTCAAAAGCGGGGAAGCCAACAGTGCAGCCATCAAGTCTGTGGCAGAAGACCCGAGAGACTCTCACAAACCAGTGGTGTAAGTCAAAGAGACCAAAAACCAAAGAACCTGGAGTCTGATTTCCAAGAGTAGCATGGAGCATGGGAGAAAGATGAAGTCCAGAAGACTCAGCAAGTCAACTCCTTCCACCTCTTCCACCTGCTTTTTCTAACTGTGCTGGCAGGTAATCAGACAGTGCTCATCCAGACTGAGGGAAAGTCTGCCTCTCCCAGCCCATTGACTCAAATGTTAGTCTCCTTTAGAAACACCCTCACAGACACGCCAGAAACAACGCTGTGAATCCTTTAATCCAATCAAATTGACTCTTAATATTATCCATCACAGTGTGTAAAAAGTAACGGAAAGTAGTTAAGGAAGCAAAAATAACAAAACTTTTTATGTACAAAATATTATACTATTATCTGTTATTATATTACTATGTGTTTTTTTGGTTTGTTCCAACAGTTTCCATAAAGAATTTATCAAACTTCAAAATAAGTATTTGGAAATATTTTTCTTTTGAGTAAAATAGTGGGACAAGTAGAAAAGATCAAGGTAGGGAAGATATATACATATTTGACATCAGAGTCTTGTCAATTATCACTTTACATATTATAATGTTAATGCATGATCATGAACATTATATCTTCTTTATCTGCCTCTTAATTGGTCCTATGTATTAGCTTATTAGGACAACTGCAACAAAATCTCATAAATTGTGTGACTTAAAAAACAGAAATGTATTGTTTCACCCTTCTAGATACTAGATGTCTGAAATCACAGTGCTCGCAGGACAATGCTTCATCTAAGAGTCTAAGTGAAATTTCTCCTTTCTTACATTCTGGTGGTGTCTTATCAATCCTCAATATTCCTTGGCTTAAAGTTGGATCACACAAATCTTTGCATTTGTTTTCCCTTGGTAGTCTCCCTGTGTTAATTTACATCATCTTATAAAAATATCTGCCATGTTGGGTTAGGGTATGTCCTACTGACCTCATATTAACTGGATTTCATCAACAAAGACCCTATTTCCAAATAAGGTTACATTCTGAGATACAGGGATGGAAGGTTTCAACAAATAATTTTGGGGAACATAATGTAACACATAATACTCTAATATAGAGTTTCTGCACCTCAGCACAGTTGACATTTTGACTGAAATAAGTCTTTGCAGGCTATTCTGAGCATTGTAGGAGATTTAACAGGATCCTTTTCCTCAATCTACTAGAGGTAAGAAACATCTCTTTACTCCCCATTGTGATGATCAAAGATGTCTCAAAATATTGCCAAATATTCTCTGTGGCATAAAATTTTACCTGGTTGAAAAGGTATATATATATATACCTTTATATATATATATTATATACACACACACATACATATATATATATTTTTTTCTTCTACTGCCTAAAATTTTGATCTGATATAAAATTGTCTATATAAACTGTCTTAAGATTCATGTTTAATTAATATGTTTTTTCTGCCCCTCAGCTTCATTCTGAGCAGAACTAGCTATTATTATGTAAAATAAAATGGACATTAAGGGAAAACCTATAAGAAAAGATAAAGAAGGTCATTACATAATAAGAAAGGGTCTACTCAGCAAGACAAATAACAATTGCAAATATATATGTACTGTACTCAATTACAAAGGATATATATATATATATATATATAATGTTATTAGGTATAAAGAAATAGACTGCAGTACAGTAATAGTTGGGGATTTTATCATCCCACTTTTAGGAATTGACAGGTCATCCAGAGAAAATCAACAAGAAAAATTGGATTTAAACCATACTCTCAACCAAAAAACTTGAACAAACATTAAAAGATGTTTGTAATCAATAGTTCCAGAATAAGTCTTCTCGACTACACATGGAACATTTTTCAGAATAGATCATATGTTATGACACAAAACAAATATTAACAAATTTAAAAAAATAGAGATCATATCAAGTATCTTTTCTGATCACTATGTCCAGAAATCAATAACAGGAGCAACTACAGAAAATATATACATACATGGATATTAAACAACATGCTCCTGAATGACAAATGGATCAATAAACAGTTAAAACAAAAATTTAAAAACTGAAACAAGTTTTAAAAAAAGCAAAACATACTAAAACAGCAAATGCAGTTCTAATAGAAAAGTTTATAGCAATAAATGCCTACATCAAAAAATGATTTTAAATAAACATACAACATTGCATCTTAAAGAACTAGAAAAAGGAGAACAAATGAAACCCTGAATTAGTGGAACAAATAAAATAATAATGATCAGAGCAAAATTAGAGTCTAAAAATAACACAAAAAATATCAAAGATCTTTTTTAAAAAATAAACAAAAATTGCAAACCACTAGCAAAAGTAAGAAAAAGAATTAAATAAATAAAATCAGAGAACAAAAAGGAGACATTACAATTGATTCCACAAAAATACAAAGGATCATGACTGAACTATTATGAGCAATTATATGACAACAAATTTGATAACTTAGAAAAAAGTGATAAATTGCTGGAAATACACAACCTACCAAAAAAGAACTATAGAAAAACAGAAAATCTGATAAAATCAATAATGTATGAAGATATTTAATCGGTAATAAAAAGTCTTCCATGTAAGAAAAATCTACGGCTTAACTGGTGAGTTCTACCAAACATTTAAGAACAAAATCCAATTCTTCTTTAACTGTTTCAGAAAATTGAAGAAGGGATACTTCCAAACTCATTTTATGGGGTCAGTATTACCCTGATACTAAAACCAGTCAAGAAAACAACAAAATGGAAAACTACGGGTCAATATGACTGATGAATATATATGCAAAAATCTTTAAAAAAACCCCAGCAAACCAAGTTTAACAATCCACTATAGGCCGGGCGCGGTGGCTCAAGCCTGTAATCCCAGCACTTTGGGAGGCCGAGGCGGGTGGATCACGAGGTCAAGCGATCGAGACCATCCTGGTCAACACGGTGAAACCCCGTCTCTACTAAAAATACAAAAACATTAGCTGGGCATGGTGGCGCGTGCCTGTAATCCCAGCTACTGAGGAGGTTGAGGCAGGAGAATTGCCTGAACCCAGGAGGCGGAGGTTGCAGTGAGCCGAGATCGCGCCATTGCACTCCAGCCTGGGTAACAAGA
>NW_022437071.1:1796603-1827099 GCF_009761245.1 Sapajus apella | reverse complement strand
AGAAAAAAGAATAAAACTATATGATTATATCAAAAAATGCAGAAGAAACATTTGACAAAATTTAACATCATTTCATGTTAAAAGCTGCAATAAATTTGACTTAATAGTTATGTAACTCAACACAATAAAGGTCATATAAAAAAACACACACACCTGACATACCAAAAGAGAAAAAGTTGAAAGCTTTTCCTCTAAGATCTAGACCAAGGAAAACATGCCCACTTTCACCACTTACATTCAACGTAGTACTGGAAGTTCTTGCCAGACCAATTTAGCAAGACAAAGAAATAAAAACCATCCAAATTGAAAAGGAAGAAGTCAAATTGTCCCTGTCTGCAGATGACATGAGCTTATACATAGCAAACCCTAAATATGCCATCAAATATTTCTTGTAACTAATAAACACGATCAGTAAATTTGCAAGATACAAAACTAACATTCAAAAATTAGTAACGTTTCTATACACAGGTAGTGAACTACCTGCAAATAGAAATCACACACACAAAAAATCAGTTTTAAATAAATACACAAAAAGGAAGAAATTATCCAAGGAGATGAAAGAGTTCTACTCTGAAAACTATAAAGCACTGATGAAAGAGATTGAAGAGGGTAAAAATGAATGAAAAGATATACCATATTTATGAACTGAAAAAAATTAAGATTGTTAAAATGGCCATACAGCCCAAAACTATGTACAGATTCAATATAATCCCTATCACAATATGAACAACATTCTACACAGAAATAAAAATATTAAAGCCAGGTGCAGTGTCGCAATCCTGTAATCCCAACACATTGGAAGGCCAAGGCAGGAGGATTACCTGAGGTCAGGAGTTCGAGACCAGCCTATCCAATGTGGAGAAACCCTGTCTCTACTAAAAATGCAAAAACTAGCTGGGCATGGTGGTGCATGCCTGTAATCCAAGCTCTTTGGGGGACTGAGGCAGGAGAATCACTTGAACCCTGGAGGCAGAAGTTGCAGTGGGCTGAGATCAGGCCACTGCACTCCAGCTTGGGTGACAGTGCAAGACTATGTCTCCAAAAAAAAATTAATTAATTAATTAAAATTTATGTCGGATTACAAAAGTCTATAAATAGCCAAAGCAAAAAGACCAAATCTGGAGGCATCACAAGACCTGATTTTAAAATATCCTGTAATGCTATAGTAACCAAAACAACAGGAAAATGGCATGAAAATAGACGAAATGACCTATGAAATAGAATAGAGAATTCAAAAATAAATATATGCATCTACAGTCTACTGATTATTCACAAAGTTTCCTTTTACAAAGGTTTCATATTGTGGTAAAAACAGCCTCCTCAATAACTGATACCCCAAAAATTGGATATGAACATGCAGGAAAATAAAACTGGATCACTATCTTTTACCACATACAAAAATCAGCTCAAAGTGAATAACAGACTTAAATGAAAGACTTGCAAATATGAAACTACTAAAAGAAAACACAGAGGAAATGTTTCATGACATTGGACTACACCAGAATTATTGGTATAAGATCTCAAAAGCATAAGCAACAAATGCAAAAATAGACAACGATGATTTTACCTAACTAAAAAAGCTTCTGTACAGCAATGAAAACAATCACTGAAATGAAGCGACCAGCAGAATGGGACAATATTTGCAAGCTATACATCTGAGAAGGGGTAAATATTCAGAATATATAAGAAACCCAAACAGCTCAATAGCAAAAGCACATAATTATTTTAAAAATGGACAAAAGTCCTTAACAGACATTCATCAAAAGAAGACATACAAACTTCCAATAGTTACATGAGGAAAATTTTCAACAGTACTAATTATCAGGGAGATGAAAATCAAAATCACAGTGAGATATCACTTCACTATGTATATATATGTAAGAATTTTGAATGTTTTCACCACAAAGAAATGATAAATATTTGAGGTGAAAAATACGATAATGATATTGATTTCATCATTATACAATATATACATGTATCAACACATTATACTCTACCCCATAACTATGTACAATTTTATGTGTTAATTAAAAATATGAATAAGGCCGGGCGCGGTGGCTCAAGCCTGTAATCCCAGCACTGTGGGAGGCCGAGGCGGGTGGATCACGAGGTCAAGAGATCGAGACCATCCTGGTCAACATGGTGAAACCCCGTCTCTACTAAAACTACAAAAAATTAGCTGGGCATGGTGGCGCGTGCCTGTAATCCCAGCGACTCAGGAGGCTGGGGCAGGAGAATTGCCTGAACCCAGGAGGCGGAGGTTGCGGTGAGCCGAGATCGCGCCATTGCACTCCAGCCTGGGTAACAAGAGCGAAACTCCATCTCAAAAAAAAAAAAAAATATGAATAAAAGTAAATTAATGTATGCAACATACATCAGAATTTGCTTGCAAGAAATTGGGGGAAGGTGTGTAGCTACGAAAGAAGAAATGGAAAAGAGCACATGGGAAGATTTTAGGATGCTTGTCTTGTTTTGATGCTTGACAATGCAGGTATTTTGAAGCAGGTTCACCATGCTCTAAGTATCAATCCATTTGTAGGAACCAAAACATTTACATGACAAATTAAATCAAGCAACTTTCTTACTCACTAAGAAGCAGCAAGGGACAACAGAAGCCTAGAATTCCTCGTAAGCCAGTTTTCCAAGGCTTAGGAAAGCCATCCAAGGAAAATAGAATCTCACCTGTGCATGCTTCGTATTGCATTGCTGCTGAAGGACCTCAGAAAGCACTCCCCTCAGGATACTTGCCATTACTGGGCTAACTTTTGGCAGGACATCCTATTCCAGAAGGAAGGAGAACAGAGTTCAGCTTGCTCTGGACAGCTCCTTTTTGTCTCAGGGTGTTTCATTTGAAGCAACTTCTACAATTGTTCTGAGAACTACAAGCAAGAAAGGTGAAGGAGAACTGGGTCAACTAAGGTAATCGAGGGGCCTGTCCTGTAGGTATATATGACTGTCAAAACATTGATATAAACATTCAAGCTATACGCATTTTATTGTAAAATAACTATGTACTATTTATTGCACATTTGTTAAGTATAAGTTACTTTTATGTATTGCATATTATAGTATATTTTTATCAAAGTCATGGCCAACTTTACAAAAACTAAACATTATTTTAGGTCCAGCTCAAAGTCCAATTGTTCTTCAAAATGTTCTCCAAATATCTGACCTGCTGTGTTCTCTTTCCCTTCTATAAACCTCTGTCTATGCCATAAATTTTAACGCAATATTGTATTTATTTTTATGTTATTAGCATAGCTTTACATTTTGTATGGCATTACATTAAAAACTACATTTAAAATATTGTCATTTTAATTTACAAGGTTTATTAAAGTATTAAGCAGTTAATAAAATTAATTTTTAAATAGTGATCTACATAAATTTTAAAACTCACGCCTTCATAAGTTTCTTTTTAATTTTTTTCCAAGTCTTATCAGATATCCTATATCATTTAGAGTTAACAGCCGTGATCTAAAAAATGAACTCCCTGACTTTTTTGTTTGTGATATAATCATTATCTACTTTTGAAGTTAATTTTCACTGTGGGATTTTAGATGTGCTTTGGCATTAAACACAGTCTGTTATTCATATTATGCTTGGATATTGGCATAAATCTGAAACGAAGACTCGGAAATTATGAGTGACCATACTTGGCAACTATCTTTTTATACTACAGTCCTTGATTTGTGCAACATGAAAATATCTAGCAGTAATAATCTTTAACAAGTAAAGCTAATTTTTTCCCAACACTCCACTGAGCTAAGTTGTTTCTTCTTTTACAGGTCTATTCCCATGTGTAGATCAATTGACATCATCAATATTTAGGGGCTGAAAATACATCATGTTGCAGAGCAGGTATATGGAAATAATAAATACCATATCAGAAAGATTTTATGTTGATTAAAATACTACTGCAAATAAAAGGGAGATGGTAAAAACATTGTAAATGCTTCCATTGAAGAGATATTCAAGAAATGAAAGCCATATGAAACTAACAGCCAAGATCTGTTACCTTTCACATTTTCAATAAACGTCCATTAACACATTTACTAATTGTTTAAACATTTATATTTACATGACTTTATTTTCCCCAAACCTACGAGTCTTTGTATTTTGATATGACATTGTTGTCACAATGTTAAAATTCTGGCATCATAGCAAATGGCATCAGTTTAGTGTCACCAGCTTCTAATATTTAATTCAGTGAAAATTAAAGAAGGATGAAAGAAGGTAAATTTAGCTTTGCTTAAAAGATAAGTATAATTTACTTTAATAAAATATAAAAATTATAAGAAAACCTAACAAATTATTTAAATTATGAAGATTTTACACTGTTGTCATAAATTTCTGTGGTTAAAATAAAACACTGTTTGCCAAATTCCAAAATCAGGTTACAACGTGGAAAGTATATGCTGATCTGAAAGAAACTGCTGCAGAAATAAGATATTCTTGTTATGTTTCTATGCTAAAAATGAATATTATTTAATAATAAATACCACAGATATGAGCAGAAGTAAGGAAAACAATTTGATCCTTAAGCAAAGGTTTTATTCAATAATTGTTTGGCTTAATAAATTTTGATTTTTAAAAGTTTTCGACAAGACGTTTAAACATAGCACACCAAAAACATTCCAAAATTCTGTTGAAAAAAGAGAATGAATATAAGCAAAACAAATAATTCAAAGCTAAAATGTATATTTTCTATGTGTTTTTTTTTTTAGAATAATGTCCATGAACTGTTATAGAAGAATATAGAGGATATATAAAGGCACAAGAAACTAATTTACAGATTATTGATCAACATAATCTCAGTCTTTTCAACAAACATTTAAACACCTGCTCTGTAACAGATTCTGGGAGTAGTTTTGAGAATAAAGGAGTCAAATAAACACTCTCAAGGAATTCACCTTTTAGTGGAGGTGAGCAATACAATACATATATTAAAGAAGACTACAAAAAACCCTGGTAGAGGCATGCGTGAAGATATTTTTGACATTTATCGGCGGAAACTCTATTGTTGTTATGATAAAAGAGCAATCAAGACATGCATCTGGAGGTGATTTCAATGAAGAGTACATATTGAATGAGAAAAGAAAAAATGAGTCCAGGTAGAGAGAGATGCATCATAAAAAATGCAGCCATATAAAGGAATGAGATCATGTCCTTTCCAGGGACATCAATGGAGCTAGAAGCTATTATCCTCAGCAAACTAACACAGGGACAGAAAACCAAACACTGCATTTTCACTCATAAGTAGGAGCTAAATGATGAGTACGCATGGATACATGGTGGGGAACAACACACACTGGGGCCTGCTGCATGGTGTTGGTAGGGAGATCATCAGAAAGAATAGCCAGTGGTCACGGGGCTTAATACCTAGGTGATGGGTTGATTTGTGCCGCAAGCCACCATGGCACATGTTTACCTATGGAAAAAACCAGCACATCCAGCACGTGTACCCCAGAACTTAAGATAAATGTTAAAGAAAAAATAATGTAGAGGTGGTTTTGCTATTATTATGCATTTGGAAAAATTCAAGGGCTATTACATTCTCCAGTGAAGGGCATATAAAGCAGGAGTGAGAGAGACACTAGAAAGCTGGGCAGAATTGAGATGATTAAATGCCTTATGCACTAAACCAGTATATTTGTACTTACTAAAGTAAAATTTATCTTTAAAAGCTTTAAGTCAAAAATTGAAATACTGTTTTCTTTTTTTGGAAATATATTTCTGGAAACAATGGCGAAGAATGATAGGAAGAGAAGTGAAATAGTGTGATCCACTGGAAAGTTGTAATGAATGCAAGAAGAAAAATGATATTGAAGTAAATCATAATGAAAGAAAAGAGAGATGTGCTTACAAATATAATCTCAGAATTGTTCTGTAAATTTCATTTCTGCCTAAGCAGACATAAGAAAAACCATTTATTACAGTAGGAGCAGAGGCAACAGTAGCTAGCAGGAATAGAAATGATTTCAGTTTTGATACCTTGAATTTGACAGGCTTTTTGAAAATCTTCAGATGGTTATGTACAGTAAATTGTTGGATCTTTATTTTCCAAGCATCTAAACATACATAACACACATACATACACGCAAATACATGCTCATTTAAAACTCATCGCACTGCATTTTCACTCATAAGTAGGAGCTAAATGATGAGAACGCATGGACACATGGTGGGGAACAACACACACTGGGGCCTGCTGCTTTAAAGATTTTGTAATCTTTAAAAATACTGTATTTCTTAAGCACTGCTCTGATCAGTGGAAGAAGTCAAAACAAAAAGGAGATGATCTACTACAGTACTAAACTTTACATGGGAAGTATTTATATTATAGTGTAAGATGTATAAGTTCATGGCAAGCCATCACTCTTAATGCAACTGCTACAAAATACAAATAAAAACTGTGTAACTATCTACTTTTAAAAATTTGAAGAAATATTAGATAAACCAGTAAAAGGTGAACTTAAAATCTTGGAGCATTTGCCATTTTTTAGTATGGGCAGAAGACCAGATTTTGCTCAGGCAAAGAACCTTTACAGTAAGAAAAACACAACGACACAATAATAATCTATCAAGTGGGCAGGGCTGGTATAAAAGATTGGAACTATGCAGAACCCCAAATTCATAGTTAGTTCTCACCATTAAACATTTGCTGATTTCTGGTGACACATAAGAATGCTAGTAGGCCGAGCTGGCAAAGTGAAGAGAAGCCTCCCACAGTCTCATATTATTTAGAAAATAAAGTTCCATTAAAAAAAAGAAGTTGTCTCTCGACAAACTAGTAATAAAACCATGATGGATAAGAGGTAGGATTAAATTGCAACTCCCACTCAGACAGAGAGAGTAGCTTGTAAGGAGACTCACATCATGAACTTTTACTCCAAGAACTATTGCAGGAACATAACAGGAAAGATGAGAGACTTCACAGACCCTTTGAGGGAGGCAGATTGCTACTGCAGGACCTGGGAGACAGCCCAAATACTGTGAGCGCCCAAAGTGTGAAAGTGGGAAAAGGAGATCATCCATCTCCATACACTCACCCTCACTGGGAAACCTGAAGGTGCAGATCGTGGGAGAAGAATTTGACCTTACCTGGAGTTAAGATAATTTAGAGAGCAAAGCAAAATACAGGGTTAGAGAAAGCAATGGGAAGAGCCCTGTTATCTCACTTAGTCCCCAGGGAAGCCATTTCTGACTTTGTCTCAGAGATATCCTTAGGGAGAGGTGCCAGAGGAACTGGAAAGAGACCAGAGGGAGAAGGAAGGCTCCAGATGAACTTGGTAATAATTTCAACTGAACATGAAGTTACTTGGGCAGAAGTCAGGGGAGGGAGTGAATCTGGAGTGCAGACACAGGCAAGTGGGGAGAAACAAGAGCTCAAAGCCCTGCATGATTTCTCAGCCCTGCTTGACCACTGCCTGGGAACAAACTCAGTGCTATTAGGGGTGGGGTATGGTCAGAGTGAGAACAACCTTTTGGGTTACATGGGAGCTGAGTGAGGCTTGTAACTGCTGGCTTTACCCCACTTTCTTGGTGACCTGCATGACAGCAGGGGCAGCCATAATCCTCTTGGGAACACAACTTCATTGACCTGAGACTATAATGTCATCCTACACAGCAAACAGAGCAAGGCCCGCCTAAGGAAAGCCTGAGCTCAGACACACCTAACACTTCTCCCACCTGTTTTCTTTCTCTACCCACCCCAGTAGCCTTTCTCTCCCCACCCTCGTAGTTGAAGACAAAGGTCATATTTCCTTGGGAGTTCTAGGGCCCTGCCACACCTCCTGACAGGAGGCTAGCAAGCACAAAACTAGTGTAATAAACAACAATAATACAACTGAGGACCCTCACAGAGTCCATTTTACTTCCCTGTCACCTCCACTGGAGTGAGTGCTGCTATCCATTGCTGAGAGACCAGAAGATGGTTTATATCACAGGATTCTGTGCAAACACACACCTGTACCAGCCCAGAACCTGGTAGCCCTGCTGGGTAGCTAGATCCAGAAGGGAAATAATCACTGCAGTTTAGCTCTAAGGAAGCCACCTATCTTTGAAAAGGGGGGAATACTTCATCAAAGAAACAGAAGGGTCTGAACATGATTCCTTGAACCCCAGATCTTCCCTCTGACATAGCCTACCAAAAAGAGAAAGAACCAGAAAATTCTATGACAAAATAAGGTTCTTTATCACCTTCAAAAAATCAGACTGACTCACTAGCAATGGATCCAAATCAAGAAAAAATTTGTGACTTACTAGAGAAAGAATTCTGTAGGTCAATTATTAAGCGAATCAAGGAGGCACCAGAGAAAGGTGAAGTCCAATTTAATGAAATCCAAAACAATGGTAAAAGTTGGGAGGGAAGAAATGTTCAGTGAAATACATAGCAAAAATGAAGAAATAATCACAACTTCTGGAAATCAAAGACACACTTAGAGAAATGCACAGTGCACTGAAAAGTCTCAGCAATATGATCAAACAAGCAGAAGAAAGAACTTCAGAGTTCAAAGACAAGGTTTATGTGATAATCCAATATGACAAAGATAAAGTAAACTGAAAAAATGAACAAAGCCTCCAAGAAGTTTGGGATTGTGCTAAATGACCAAACCTGATTATAATTGGTGTCCCTGAAGAAGATAAATCTAAAGCTTTGGAAAACATATTTGGGGGGACTAATCAAGGAAAAGTTTTGCAGACTTGCAAAGCTTCAAATACAACAAGACAGACATTCAAATACAAGAATCTCAAAGAACACCCAGGAAATTCATAGCAAACTGATTATCACCTAGGCATATAGTAGTCAGGTTATCTAAAGTAAAGATAAAAAAAAAAGAACATTAAGAGCTGTGAGAAAAAATCATAAGGTAAAAAGCACAAGGTAACCTCTAAAATGAAACCTGTCAGATTAACAGCAGATTTCTCAGCAGAAACCCTTACAAGCTAGAAGGAATTAGAGCCTTATTTTCAGCCTCCTTAAATGAAACAGTTATCAGTGAAGAATTTTGTATCCAGTGAAACTAGGCTTCTTAAATGAAGAAATAATACCATATTTTTCAGAAAAACAAATGCTGAGAGAATTTGCCACTGCCAAGCCAGCACTACAAGAACTGCTTGAAAAAGCTCTGAAACTTGAAACAAATCCTCAAAATATATCAAAACAGAACCTCCTTAAAGCATAAATCTCATAGGACCTATATAACAACAAGAGCAACAACAACAACAACAACAACAACAACACACACACACACACACACACACACACACACACAAAGAAAGAAAAAGAAAAAGAAAAGTATTCAGGCAACAAATAGCTTGATTAATAGAATAGTATCTCACATCACAATGCTAGCATTGAATGTAAATAGCCTAAATGCTCTACTTAAAAAATGCAGAATGGCATAAGGGATAATTATTCACCACCAAGTATCTGCTGCCTTCAAGAGACTCACCTAACAAACAAGGACTCACGTAAACTTAAGGTGAAAACGTGGAAAAAGACATTCCACGCAAATGGACACCAAAAGTGACCAGAATTAGCTATTCTTACATCATACAAAACAAACTTTAACACAACAGCAGTTAAAAAAGACAAAGAGGGACATTATATAATGATAACAGGCCTCTGTCCAACAGGTAAGTATCACAATTCTAAATATACATGCACTAACACTAGAGCTTCCAAATGTATAAAACAATGACTACTGGATCTAAGAAATGAGATAGACAACATCACAGTAAGAGTGGGGGACTTTAATGCTCCATTGACAGCAATAGACAGCTTATCAAGTCAGAAAATCAACAAAGAAACAATGGATTTAAACGATACCCTAGAACAAATGAACATAACAGATATTTACAGAACATTCTATTCAATAACCACAGAATAAACATTCTGTTCATCAGGACATGGAACATTCTCCAACAAAGATAATATTATAGGTCACAAAACAAGTCTCAATAAATTTAAGAAAATTGAAATTATATCAAGTACTCTCTCTAACCACAGCAGAATAAAATTGGATATCAACTCAAAAAGGAACCTTCAAAACCATGCAAATACGTGGAAATTAAATAAACTGCTCCTGAATGATCATTGAGTTAATAATAAAATCAAGATATAAATTAATTATTTGAACTGAATCTATTAAAATCTCTGGGGCACAGCAAAAGCAATGCCAAGAAGACAGATTTTACCCTTAAATGCATACATCAAAAAGTTTCAAAGAGCACAAATAGACAATGTAAGGTCATACCTCAAGAAACCTAGAGAAGCAAGAACAAACCAAACCCAAAACCAGCAGAAGAGAAATAACCAAGATTAAATCAGAACTAAATGAGACTGAAGCAAAAAGCATTACCAAAGATAAATGAAACAAAAAGCTGGTTCTTTGGAAAGAGAAATAAAATTGACAGACCATTAGTGAGATTAATCAAGAAAAGAAGAGAGAAGATCCAAATAAGCATGATTAGAAATGAAATGGGAGATATTTTAACTGACACCACAGAAATACAAAAGATCATTCAAGGCTACTATGAACACCTTTACATGCATAAACTAGAAAACGTAGGGGAGCTGTATAAGTCTCTGGAAAGACGCAACCCTCCTAGCTTAAACCAGGAAGAATTAGAAATCCTGAACAGACCAATAAAAATAGAAAGCTTGATATGGTAATAAAAAATATTGCCACCACATAACAGTTCAGGACCAGAAAGATTTACAACTGAATTCTATCAGACATTCAAAAAAGATGTGGTACAAATCCTGTTCACACTATTCCACAAGACAGAGAAAGAGGGAATCCTCTGTAAATTATTCTATGAGGTCAGCATCACCCTAACATGAAAACCAGGGAAGGACATAACAAAAAAAGAAAACTACAGACCAATATCTCTTAAGAATATAGATGCAAAAATCCTCAACAAAATACTAGGTAACCAAATCCAACTGCAGATCATAAAAGAGAATCCGCCATGATCAAGTGGGTTTCATACCATGGATACAGGAATGGTTTAACATCCACATGTCAAAAAATATGATACATCACATAAACAGAATTAAAAACAAAAATGACATATCATTGCAATAGATGGAGGAAAAGCATTGGACAAAATCTAGCATCGCTTTATGATTAAAACCCTCAATAAAGTAGGCATATTATAAAAGGGACATTACATAATAAAAGCCATGCATGACAAGCCCACAGCCAACATAATACTGAATGAAAAAAGTTGAAAGCATTCTCTCTGAGAACTGGAAGAAGACAAGGATGCCCATTCTCACCACTTCTATTCAACAAGTACTGAAAGTCCTAGCAGGAACAACCAGACAACAGAAAGAATCAAAGGCATCCAAATTAGTAAGGAGGAAGTCAAACTATCTCTATTTGATGATGATATGATTGTATACCTAGAAAAAACTATATACTCCTTGAAAAATATTCTAGAATTAATATATTGATTCAGCAAAGTTTCAGGTTTAAAAATTAATGTACACAAATACGTATCTCTGCTATACACCAACAGCGACCAAGCTGAGAATCAAAATCTAATATCCATGATGAACATAGATGCAAAATTCTTCAATAAAATACTGGCAAACCAATTGCAACAGCACATCAAAAGCTTATCCATCATGAAGAAGTAGGCTACATCCCGGGGATGCAAGGCTGGTTCAACATTTGCAAGTCTATAAACATAATCCACCACATAAATGGAACCAAAGACAAAAAACACATGATTATCTCAATAGATGCAGAGAAGGCCTTCGACAAAATTCAACAGTGCTTTTGCTAAAAAACTCTCAATAAGCTAGGTATTGCTGGAACATATCTCAAAATAATAAAAGCTATTTATGACAAACCCACAGCCAATATCATACTGAATGGGCAAAAACTGGATGCATTCCCTTTGAAATATGGCACTAGACAAGGATGCCATCTCTCACCACTCCTATTTAATATAGTATTGGAAATTCTAGCCAGAGCAATCAGGCAAGAAAAAGAAATAAAAAGTATTCAATTAGAAAAGGAGGAAGTCAAATTTTCTCTATTTGCAGATGCCATGATTGTATATTTAGAAAACCCCATTGTCTCCTCCCAAAATCTCTTTAAACTGATAAGCAACTTCAGCAAAGTCTCAGGATACAAAATCAAAGTGCAGAAATCACAAGCATTCCTATACACCAATAACAGACTAAAAGAGAACAAGATCAAGAGTGAACTCCTATTCAATTTGCTACAAAGAGAATAAAATATCTAGGAATGCAACTAACAAAGGATGTAAAGGACCTCTTCAGGGAGAACTACAAATCACTGTTCAACGAAATAAGAGAGAACCAAACAGATGGAAAAACATTCCATGCTCATGGTTAGGAAGAATCAGTATCATGAAAATGGTCATACTGTCCAAAGTAATTTACAGATTCAACACTATCCCCATCAAGCTACCTATGACACTCTTCACAGGGGTGGAAACAGCCACCTTAAGCTTCATATGGAACCAAAAGTGAGCCTGCATGGCAAAGTCAATACTAAGCAAAAGGAACAAAGCTGGAGGCATCATGCTACCTGATTTCAAACTATACTACAAGGCTACAGTAATCAAAACAGCATGGTACTGGTACCAAAACAGAGATATAGACCAATGGAACAGAACAGAGGCCTCAGAAATAACGCCACACATCTACAACCATCTGATCTTTGACAAACGTGACAAAAACAAGCAATGGGGAAAGGATTCCCTGTTTAATAAATGGTGTTGGAAAACAGGCTAGCCATGTGCAGAAAGAAGAAACTGGACCCCTTCCTGACACCTTACACTAAAATTAACTACAGATGGATTAAACTTAAACATAAGACCTAACACCATAAATACTCAAGAAGAAAACCTAGACAAAACCATCCAGGACATAGGTATAGGTAAGGACTTCATGAATAAAACACCAAAAGTGTTGGCAGCAAAAGCCTAAATAGACAAATGGGATATAAGTAAAATCCAGAGCTTCTGTACAGCAAACAAACAAACAAACAAACAAAAACAATCATTAGAGTGAACCAGCCACCAACAGAATGGGAAAAAATTTTTGCAACCTACCCATCTTACAAAGGGTTAATATCCAGAATCTGGAAAGAACTAAAACAGACTTACAAGAAAAAAACAAACAAACACATTCAAAAGTGGGCAAAGGACATGAACAGACACTTTTCAAAAGAAGACATATATGAGGCATTGAAACATATGAAAAAATGTTCATCATCACTGGTCATTAGAGAAATGCAAATCAAAACCACATTGGGATACCATCTCATGCCAGTTAGAATGGCAATCATAAAAAATCTGGAGACAACAGATGCTGGAGAGGATGTGGAGAAATAGGAACACTTTGACACTGTTTGTGGGAGTGCAAATTAGTTCGGCCATTGTGGAAGGCAGTGGGACACTTCTTCAAGGACCTAGAAATAGAAATTCCATTTGAACCAGCAATCCCGTTACTGGGTATATATCCAAAGGATTATAAATCATTCTATCATGAAGACACATGCACACATATGTTCACTGTGGCACTACTTACAATAGCAAAGACCTGAAACCAACCCAAATGCCCATCAATGATAGTGGACAAGGAAAATATGGCACATATACACCATGGAATACTATGCAGCCATAAAAAGTGATGAGTCTGTGTTTTTTGTAGGGACATGGATGAATCTGGAAACCATCATTCTCAGCAAACTGACACAGGAACAGAAAATCAAACACTGCATGTTCTCATTCATAGGCTGGTGTTGAACAATGAGAACACCTGGACACAGGGAGGGAAGCATCACACACTGGAGTTGGTTGGGGGGGACTGGGTAAGGGACAGAGGGGGGATAGGAAGGTTGGGAGGGATAATATGGGGAGAAATGCCAGATATATGAGTTGAGGGGGATGAAGGCAGCAAACCACATTGCCATGTATGTACCTATGCAACAATTCTGCATGATCTGCATATGTACCCCAGAATCAAAATTACAATAAACAGTATACGTATATTAAAAAATAAAAAATAAAAAAAATATAAAATACTAAAAAAAACCCCTCAAACCGTTTTATAATAGTGGCCAAAAAAAAAAAAATACTAGAATTATACCTAACCAAGGAGGTGAAAGACCTCTGCAAGGAAAACTACAAAACACTGCTGATGGAAATCAGAGACAACACAAACAAATTAAAACACATCCCATGCTCATTGATGGATAGAATCAATATTGTGAAAATGACCACACTGCCAAAAACAATCTACAAATTCAATGCAATTCCCATTAAAATGCAACCACCATTCTTTACAAAATTAGAAAAGAAAATCCATAATTTATATGCAACTAATAAAGAATCCACATAGCCAAAGCAAAACTAAGCAAAAAGAACAAATCTGGATGCAGCACATTACCTGACTTCAAACTATACCATAAGGTCATAGTCACCAAAATAGCTTGGTGGTGGTATAAAAATCAACAAATAAACCATTGGAATAGAATAGAGAACCCAGAAAAAGAGCCAAATATAGCCAACTGATCTTTAACGAAACAAGCAAAGACATTAAGTGGGGAAATGACACTGTTCAACACATGGTGCTGGGAAAATTGGCAAGCTACACGTTAAAAAATAAAACTGGATCCTTATCTCTCACCTTATACAAAAGTCAACCCCAGATATCTTAAAGACTGAAGTCTACAATATGAAACCATACAAATTCTAGAACATAAATTCTGGAAAACCCTTTTAGACATTAGCGTAGGCAAAAACTTCATGACCAAGAACCCTAAAACATACACAACAGAAACAATGATAAATAGGTGGGACTTAAACAAACTGAAAGGTTTCTGCATAGCAAAGGAAACAGAGTAAACAGGCAACTCACAGGGTGGGAGAAAATCTTCACAATATGTAAATCTGACAAATCTCTAATATTCAGAATCCATAGGGAACTCAAACAAATTAGCAAGAAAAGCCCAAACAATCTCATCAAAATATGGACTAAGAACATGAATAGATAATTTTCAAAAGAAGATATAGAAATTACCAAGAAACATATAAAAATGCTCAACATCACTAATAATAAAAAAAATCAAAACCAAAATGTGATTCCACATTTGTACTGAAGGAATGACCATAAGCAAAAAGAATAAAAAAATAATAGATGTTAATAGAGATGTAGGGAAAAGGGAGCATTGTGATGCTGCTGGTGGGAATGTAAACTAGTACAACAACGGTGGAAAACAGTGTGGATAGTCCTTAAATAACTAAGAACTAAAAAGAGAACTACCATTTGATCCAACACTCCCACTACTGGGTATCTACTCAGAGGAAAAGAAGTCATCATACAGAAAAGATACTTGCACATGCATATTTATAGCAGCACAAATAGCAATTACAAAAATGTGCAACCAAATAGAATAGTCAAATGTCCATCAATCAAGAAATATACAAATATATATATATATATATATATATACACACACACAAATGGTAGTATACACATATATGTATACACTTACACAATGGACTACTATTCAGCCATAAAAAAAATGGAATAATGGCATATCAGCAACCTGGATGGAATTGGAGACCATTATTCTAAGTGAAGTAATTCAGGAATAAAAAAATCAAACATCATATGTTCTCACTCATAAATGAGAGGTAAGCTATGAGGATGCAAAGGAATAAGAATGACACAATGAACTTTGAAGACTTGAAGGAAAGGGTGGAAGGCAGGTGAGGGATAAAAGACTATGAATTGGGTACAGTGTATACTGCTCAGGTGATGGGTGCACCAAAATCTCACATATCATTACTGAGGAACTTACTCATGTAGCCAAACTTCACCTGTTCCCCAAAAATCTATGGAAATAAAAAGAACAAAATAATAAACAAAAACAACAATAGAAGAAAATTACTTCTACATAATAACAGCCATATATAAAAAGTCTAAAGCAAATATTATACTTAACAATGAAAAACTGAAAGCTTCCCCTAAGGTCAGAAACAGGTAAGAATATTCACTCTAACTTCTATGTAGCATAATACAAGTCCTAGCCAAAGCAATTAGAAAAAATAAATAAACAAATAAAAGGCATCTAAATCAGAAAAGTAGGAGTTAAATAACATGCTTGTAGATGCATAATGTTATATATTAAAAAGTAAGCACTCAATTATAAAAAACTGTAAGAATGAATAAATAAATTTGAAAGACATAAAATTAAAAATTTAAGTCATTTCCATGCATTAATAACAAAGTATTCAAGAAGGAAATTGAAAAAAAAAACTGCATTTATAGTAGTATCAAATCTAGTCTTCCATTTCATTAGAAGAAATGGAAGATTTAGCAACAAACTTGACCAAGGAGGTGAAAGACTTATACACTAAAATTTGCAACACATTGTTGAAAAAAATTAAATACACAAATAAATGGAAAAACATCATGCATGCTGTATCCATGGATTTGAAGACCAAACACTATTAAGCATCATCATAGTATCCAAAATTATCTAAAGACTCAATACAGTTTCTACCAAAATCCCAATTATAGTTTTTACAGAAATTAAAAATAAAAATCCCACAATGTATACAAAATGGCAAAAAGAAACCAAATAGACAAAAACGAAATTGAATAAGAAGAACAAAACTGGATGCATCACACTTCCTGATTTCAAAGTATGTTAAAAATCCACATTAATTAAAACAGTATGGTACTGGCATAGCGACAAACCTATAGACCAACGGTGCACATTAGAGAAATCTGAGCTAAATTCATACATAAATGTGGTAACCTAATATTTAATAGGTTTGCCAGGAATACACAATGGGTAAATTATAGTTTTTTTTTTTACAACAAATGGTGTTGGGAAAACTGGCTCACACACACACACACACACACACACACACACACACAGATATTTGATCCTTAATCCAAACACAAAAAATAACTCAAAATCATTTAAAACATTAAATATAACATCCAAAACTGTCAAATTTCTTGAAGGAAACATAAGAAAATACTTTACATTGATGTTGGCAGTAATTGCATGGCTATGACACCAACAGCACAGGCAACAAAAGCAAAAATAGGCAGCGGAAATACATCAAACTATGAAGCCTCTGCACAGGAAAGGAAACAATAAACAAAAGGCAAGCTATGGAATGGGAAAACACATTTGAAAACCATATATCTTATAAAGGGTTAATATCTTATAAAGTTTTAATATCCAAAAGTCATTAAAAACTCTTAAAACCAAACAGCCATAAAAAAAAATAATTTACAAAGAAACAAATGTCTTAAATAGCTATGTCTTTAATAAAGAAATGCAAATGGCTAAAAGTCATTTAAAATATATTCACAGTCACTAATTATCAGAGAAATACAAATCAAGACCACAATTAATACTATCATACATATGTTAGGATGGCTATATGTTAGAAAAAAACAGATAACTAATGTTAGTGAGGATGTGAAGCAATTAGAACTCTGGTTCAGTGTTTCTGGGAATGTAAAATGGTAAAGCTGCTATGAAAAACAGTATGGAGGTTTATCAAAAAATTGAAAATAAAATACAATAGAAGCAATTTTGCTTCTAGGTATTTATCAGTAATAACTGAAATCAGGATCTTGAAGAGATATTTACACTTCCACGTTAACTTACAGCATTGTTTACAATAGCCAGTATGTGCAAACAACCTAAATAACCATGGATTATTCAGTCGTAAAAACAAAAAGAAAATCCAGGCAGATTCCACAACATGGGTGAACCTGGAAAATGTTATTCTAAGTGAAATAAACCAATCACAGAAAGACAATCAATGTATGATCTCGCTTATAAGTAAAAATCTAAATCAATCAAACTTATAGAAGCAAAGAGCAAAATGGTGGCCTCCAGGGTCTGGATGAGGGGAAAATGGGGAGTTGTTCAATGTGTGAAAAGCTTCAGCATAAAAGATGAATAAGTTCCAGAGATCTTCTGCATAACATTATGCCTATATTTAGCAGTACTGTATTGTGCACATAAAAATATGTTTTGAGGGTAGATCCCATATTAAATGTTCTTACCACAATAAAATATAAAAAAAGAAGGGTGGGGTTTGCCATAAAAGTAAATTTCTCCTTAACAACCTTTATCACATTTTGAAACTGGAGAAGGAGGGTAAAAAGTTAAGCATGCAATCTCTATGTGCAGAATTCATATTCTTGTTCTTTCTCAGATCAGAAGTATAAGAGACGTACTGTGTCTCAACTGAAAATTTCAGAAGAGCCACCCTTTGCAATAAGGTGAACTAGATCTTGATCTGATTAAATTGAAAAAAGCAGATCTTTAGCCTATTGCCAAACAAGACAAAGAAGAAGTCACTCTGGTAGAGGATAACATTTGCAGTCTCTGTATTTCTTTGTCTGGTCATGTCATTTAAAAAATCATTACATATGTGAAGAGTTAGGAAGATATGACTAAAAATCAAAGAAAAAGTTTAAAAAAATTATAGATAATCCCAAAATTGGAGTTAGCAGAAAAAAAACTGTTTTAATATCTGTGATTGGTAAGCTAAATAAAATAGCACAAGATGGGAGAAAAAACTGATGAATTTAAAGAATTTCAAGAGGGATTGAAATGGATGAAAATAACCAAGTGGACATTTTAGAATTATAAAATTCAATTAAGTACTTACTGGAAAAATTTAACTGCAGGATTAATAAACATAAATGTAATTCAACACAAAAGTGTAAAACGGAAGGACTGAGAAGAAAAAAGGGAGTAAAAAGAACAACCAATTCTAATCTATGGAGAAAGAAGGTGGAGCAATGGTTAGCCCTGGAGACATACTGATGAGATTGAGAACGGGGCCTCAGGTTGTGTTGGAAATGTTCTATATTTTGGTCTTGGTGGTTATTCAATGTGTGTAAACACATGTAAGATTAATGAGTAATACACGTAAATGTTTTGCACGTTATGTATAAGTGTGTTTAGTTTTGAACATTCATTGTTTTCATACTTCTATATTTACTTTTCACTATATATATTACAATTGTATAAAGTGCTAAAAAAAATTTTTTTTTGAGACAACCTCGCTCTGTCACTCAGGCTGGAGAGCAATGGCATGATCTTGACTCAGTTCAACTTCCACCTCCCAGTTTCAAGCAATTCTCCTACCTCAGCCTCCTGAGTAGCTACGACTACAGGCATACACCACTATCCCAGCTAATTTTTGTATTTTTAGTAGAGAGGGGGTTTCACCATGTTGGCCAGGCTGATCTCAAACTCCTGATCTCAGGTGATCCACCTGCCTTGGTCTCCCAATGTGCTGGAATTACAGGTGTGAGCCACTGAGGTCGGCCTAAAATATATTTTTAAGTAAAATTTATTTCTTTATAATATCAGTATTGGTAGGTAAGAATGTTTCCATCGAGAAACCCTTGAGTATCTCTCATGTTATAATTGTACTCAGGTAAATCCACTAATAGATTTAAAATCTAATGTAGGAAAGATATGTGATGGAAACAACTACAATAATATAATAATTTGTTTAACTATTGTAGATGCAGTAATATGGAGGAAAAAAAGAGAAGATTATTGATGAAAGGAAGATGGATTTGCCTGCATGGTTTTGGAAGTTATTCTTAATCAGACGTGATTCAGAGATATAGCCTTTTTTCTAAGGCTTTATAGTTATAGTTTAATAAATTATCACATGTAGTATATATCTGTGTGGTACTTCCTTCCACGTATTTTACAGCTGCTTTGTAACAACACTTTCAATCATTCATTTAAAATGTATAGAAAAACGTTAGTACATAAAAATTTTCAGTGTCACTCTGGATCTTTCAGCATACCCTCTCAGCCTGCAGCTCTACAGGGAATGAGGTGACAGGTTCATTCTGTCAGCACCATCTGATATTCAGGGAGGAAGACGACTTCTGAGAATGACAAAATGAAGGGTTTGAAATGTGATAGGCCACCCTATAACATGGCTTCATGACTGACTGTGACCGGTACTTTTATGTCACTTTCTGACATACTTTAAAAGAACAGTTGTTGGAAATGCTAATAATTCAGTTCAATTGGGAGTGCTTCTTTTCAATGAAGTCCTACAAAGACTTTATTCAGGCACAAAATAATGTACATTCTGAAGGAATTATCTGGTAGGATAAAATTTTCTTTAAATGACTGCTTCATGTATTACTTATAAAAAGGAGAGTAAAATATATCATTAACTCAGTACATAACACAAAAATAAGTACATTTAAAATATTCAAGAGTAGAGTAGACAATTTTTTTTTACACAGTAGTTGTTCTATGTTCCTTTTATCAAACTACTTTCGTATTTAAATATAGAGTAGACAACTGGCCATATGTTGGTGATTTATATTTTTTAAGAGATGTGTGTTTACAAATATATACACTACACATACTCTCAATTAATCATTCTGTGTTAAGTTCTAATATTTGCATTGCAGTCTTTGAGGTGGGAGCACAGCTTTCTTTGGCACCCAATAGTCTATATCTCCTTAATTCCCGCTTTTTTAACATTCTATCTTTCTTCTATAAGATGGATGTTCTGAGTCACCTTTTAACACTGGAAGCTTATGTGAAAGCTGAGTGAGCAAGTGTGAGGTCAGGAAACACAAGACAAAGACCTAGTTAGGGTCTAACTAAGACCTTGTGCTTGGTTTGTGCTTGATTTGGTTGCAGGACTTTTCCTTAGTTCAGCTAAAAGATGTGGTCCTTGTCACATGGCCACAAAAATTTAGGCTCACAGACCATTTGAAGGGTGAATAAGGCAGGGTTTTACTGAGAACAGGAAAATAAAAGGGAAACAGGAATCCTCCACAAAGCCAGAGTTCCTGCTGGTGCACTTCTCACTTCGCAGTTTGGCTCCCAGTTACCAAACAGGAAGAGGAGGGACCTTGGGTGAAATGGGTGAACGTCTGTGGCTCCACCCCAGTGGGTATTCCTCCCAGTTCACAGGCCTGTTGGAGTTTTGCCAGGGAGCCCGTCCCACCTGGCTGTCTCAGTTTTGGGTCTTACATAAAAATGGGTCTTCAACTGTTAAATATAACGTGTCAGAATGCCTTGCAAATGCATTGGAACATCTCGAAGTGCCTGTCCAACATCTGCCGTCTGAGAACAGATCATATAGACAGTCAGTTATGCAATATTGGCCACATTTTGAATCTTGTAAGTGCTGTCATGGTCAAAACATGCTGGTCTAAACAATTTCCATAAAACTTAAAAGCATCCTATTATATATTTGTTGTTCTGTCTAGAGAACCCAGCCTCTTATTATTATTATACACAGCTACTGCTCGACTTAATGACCACGCTTGGTTCTGACAGACCAGTCGTAACATGATTTGGTTGTAAGTTGAGTAGCATATATGTACAGTACTGTGAAATGATGTTATAAAAATCTTTAAGTCATATTTTATCATAATTTTCTTTCATTATTGCTATATATCATAATTTTCTTTGTTCATTTTATGCCATTTGTATCATCTCTACACCATTTTCTTTCTTATTTTTACATCTGTCAGGTTTAAGTAAAACACTGCATTATCAGCACAACTGGTTTAATATTTGCAAAGCATACAAAATTGCAAAATACAGGTGCATACAAAAATACAAAATACAGGTGTAAAAAATACCATAGGAAACATTTTCCCAATTGCAAAACATCAAAATATATAAACATGTACAAAACATTTTATTGGCCGCTGGTGCTTGGCTGTGGATCGTTGATGTCGTCATCTGAGGCAGCAGTTGGGGTTACCGGAGTTGGTTTTTTCATAAACATGGTGAGCCTTGTCTGAATTGTATGTTTCTTTTTTTCTTCACGAAACGGATGAAACACATTGTGCGCCATCCGTACAATCCTTGCAAATCGTTCGATGTTTGGGTCCATTGCTTCAAAATGTGTAAGAAGCTTATTGGGAGGGGTTTGATGAAAAATATCCAAGACACAAAACACAAATTGCTGTACCGAGTCTGGGATAACAGTTGAAATGGTGCACGCGGAGATGGTAGTGCTGCGGGAAGCTGGTCCACACTGTTGAACGTCCAGTTGGGCAGCGTTTGCGCTGCCAGACGCGGAGCAGTCGTGGCTAGCAATTGTGGTAGTAAAGTCAAATGGTAGTAAGTTGCATAGGTCGTAAGTCGATCAATACCTGTAATGGGTGATGTGTCAGTTAGAATTTGGTCGTGTGGAGGTAACATAAACCTAGCTAAAAGTGGTTTAAACATTGAGGGAATATACGTTTGCTTAATCAGATAATCAGATAGCTGGATGTGGATGATTCTATTTAAGAGTGGTGTTAAGGATACATCTCTATCCACCATTACATACCACCTTCCTCAGCATACTGGCTTTAGACGCTAGGCTCAAACCTCAGTTCCAACATCACTATCAGAGTTTCAAGCATTATGAGCTCCTAAGACATCCTGCAATGCAAAATACAAATAGGAGCAAAAGTGTTTTATCCTCTAGACATTCTCCCTTCTATTAGGAAAAAGGAAAAAAAAAAGTTTTCCAGAAGCTCCCTAATAGACAATCCTTTATTTCTTATTGACAATCAATTTCACAGGGATTTGTATATGCATCACTGATCTACAGCCATTGTGAGTATTCACCAAAGCTGATCATTATCCCTGAAAAAAAATAGAGGGCCTGTTAGCAAGAAAAATAGCTTATAGGGTTCAATGGACTTACAGTTCTACATGGCTGAGAAGCCTCACAATCATGGCAGAAGGAAAGGAGGAGCAAGTCATATCTTACATGGATGGCAGCAGGCAAAAACAGAGCATGTACAGGGAAACTCTTGTTTTTAAATTCATCAGATCTCATGAGACTTCTTTATTATCATAAGAACAGCATAACAAAAACTGCTTCCCTGATTTAAGTGCCTCCTACCTGGTTCCTCCCACAACATTTGGGAATTCAAGATGAGACCTGGATGGGAACACAGCAAAACCATATCATTCTGCCCTTTGCCCCTCCCAAATCTCATGTCCTCATATTTCAAAACCATTCATGCATTCCCAACAGTCCCCCAACATCTTCACTCATTTTTGCATTAACTTGAATCTACAGTCCAAAGTCTCATCTGAGAAAAAGCAAGTTCCCTCCACCTATGAGCCTATAAAATCAAAAGCAAGTTAGTTACTTCCTACGTATAATGGGGGTACAGGCATTGGGTAAATACAGCCATTCCAAATGGGAGAAATAGGCTAAAACAAAGGGGCTACAGGCCCCAAGCAAGTATGAAATCCAGCAGGGAAGTCAAATCTTAAAGTTTCAAAGTGACATTCTTTGACTCCATGTATCACATTCAGGAGACACTGATGCAAGAGGTGGGTTCTCATTTACTTGGACATCTCCACCTCTGTGGCTTTGCAGGGTACAAACTCCCTCCTGGCTGCCTTCATGGGCTGGTATTTTCTGCAGCTTTTCCAGGTAGGTTGCTTTTACAGTGCAGGTTGTCAGTGGGTATACCATTCTGGAGTCTGGAGAATGATGACTCTCTTCTCACAGCTCCATTAGGCAGAACCCCAGTAGAGACTCTGTGTGGGGGCTACAAGTCCATATTTCCCTTCTGCACTGCCCTAGCAGAGGTTCTCCATGAGAGCCCCAACCCTACAGCAGACTTCTGACTGGACATCCAGGTATTTCTGTATATCCCCTGAAATCTAGGTAGAGGTTTCCAAACCCCAATTCTTGACTTTAGTGTACTTGCAGGCTCAACACCACATGAAAGTTGCCAAGACTTGGAGCTTGCAGCCTCTAAAGGCATTGCCTCAGCTTTATGTTGGCCCCTTTCAGCCATGGCTGCAGCAGCTGGGATGTAGGTCACCAGGTCCCTAAGATGCACACAGGTCCCTAAGCTGCACACCAGGTCCCTAAGCTGCACACAACACTGGGACCCTGGGTCTGGGCCAGGAAACCATGTTTTTTTTCTCCTACGCCTCCAGGCCTTTGATGTGAGGAGCTGCTGGGAAAACCTCTGATGTGCCATAAAGAAATTTTCCCCATTGTTTTGGGGATTAAGCTTTGGCTCCTCATTACTTATCCAAATTTCTGCAGCCAGTTTGAATTTCTCCTCCGAAAATGGGATTTTCTTTTCCTTTGCATTGTCAGGCTACAGATTTTCTAAACTTTTATGCTCTGTTTCCCTTTTAAAACTGAATGCCTTTAACAGCATCCAAATCACTTCTTGGATGCTTTGCTGCTTAGAAATTTCTTCCACCAGATACACTGAATCATCTCTCTCAAGTTCAAAGTTCCACAAATCTCTAGGGCATGGGCAAAATACTGCCAGTATCTCTGCTAAAACATAGCAAGATCACATTTGCTATATTTCCCAACAAGTTGCTAATCTCTATGTGAGACCACCTTAACCTAGATTTCATTGTCCATATCACTATCAGCATTTTGGGCAAAGCCATTTAACAAGTCTCTAGGAATTTCCAAGCTTTCCAATTTTCCTGTCTTCTCCTGAGCCCTCCAAACTGTTTCAATCTTTGCCTGTTATCCAGTTTCAAAGTCACTTCCACATTTTCAGTTATCTACATAAGCACCCTACTCTACTGGTACCAATTTACTGTATTAGTCTGTTTTCATGCTGCTGTTAATGACATACCTGAGACTGGGCAATTTACAGAAAAAAAGAGAGGTTTAATGGACTTACGGTTCCATCTGGCTGGGGAGGCCTCACAATCATGGTAGAAAGCAAAGAAGAGCAAGTCACATTCTACATGGACAGCAGCAGGCAAAAGGAGGGCTTGTGAAGGGAAACGCTTGTTTTTAAAACCCTCAGATCCTATGAGACTTATTTAATATCACAAGAACAGCATGGGAAAGACCTGCCCCCATTATTCAATTACCTCCTACTGGGCCCCTTCCACAACACATAGAAATTCAAGATGAGATTTGGGTGGGAACATAGCCAAACCACATTAGCTATCAAATAGAAAAGCAAAAATGTCATCATTTGCCACAGATGATCATTGTGCAATCAAATTGATCTATCTTTTTTTTGGAGAATTTAAATATGTGTGCAAATAAATAAATAATGCATTGGAAGGAGTAGAAAAGAAGTGTTAAAAGTAGAAATAGCCACAGACAAGGGAAGAAAGAGTCATGAGTGTGAGTTACTAGGTCAAAAAGTAATAGACATCTGATTCAAAGGCAACAACAAAATTACTAGCATACCATATCTATTGTCTGGGTCATTAGAGGTGCTTATGTGTCACTGGAGCTACTGCTATGTTCTGAATGGTGATAAATGGTTATCCAGTGCTCTTTGATATCTTGCCCTTTTTATACAGTGTTGATTTTCTCTTTCCTTGACTTCTCTGTGTTCTCTAAAGATAAACACTACCAATCGAGTGACATGACAATACCTGTGCCTGCCCCTTGAAAGCTAAAAGCACAAATACAGAGACACGATATTATTTATGATTACATTTACTACAAAAATTATTCATTCAATTAATATGTATGACTTCTCACCAAATGCCTAATATTATATTTGGCTCTGGTGATAAAGGGTAAATAAGACAAAGTCTTTGCATCCATAAAAGTTAATGCAGCTATAGGAGAAAGACAATATGCAGGAATACATATAAAAGTAAAATAGTCTTCTGGTAGTGTCAGAGGCATTCGAACCAGAGCGACCTCATTTTGAGTGAGGACTAGGAAAATGAGGCTGAGACTTGCTGGAATGCAGTCCCAGAAAATCAGGCATTCATAGCTTCTAAATGTTTATGGATCAAATAATAATGTTTACTAAGGCCCAGACTAAGAGTGTCCAGATATCCCAATATCTAGAGAAGAAAGGCATTCCTAATTTATAATAATATCGATTCTTGAAAAGTATAGTAATTAAGAAATTTAATGCTTTATTGCAAACCTTTGTAGCAGAACACATCTCCCGTATATAAAAGCATTGTACCTAGGGTGGATGCATTCCTCCTCTTATTTTCAGAAACATCCTACTCCGTCTTTGGAGTACACGTCTTTTCCCCACTTTACTTTCTTAATAAACTGACTTTTACTTTGCACTGCAGACACATCCTGAATTAATTTTTGCATGATATCCAAAAACTCTCTCTTGGGGTCTGGATTGGAAACCTTTCTGGTAACAATAGGAACATGTTGTTGATGACAATGATAATGCACATTATCATGTAGTGAGAAAGTTCATGAGCACATTTTGGTTATTAATACATTTAATCATCATTTTATTATAGGTGCAACGTGTTCAATGTACAGATGAGTAAATGAGACACTGATAAAACTTTTAAAAAATAAATAAGCAGAGTAGGGGAATTTTCAGTGAATGCTGGAATATCCACTGATGTATGATTGTGTGAAAGCAAAAGAAGCAAAAATAAATAAATAAATAAATGAAAACTAAAATATATAAAGAAAGATGTTAGGCAGAGAGAATAGCAAGGCTAAAGACCATACATCTCCAATGGGTTAGGAATTTGAAAAATTGTTAGGAGGTCAAACTGGCTAAATACCAGTGAATAAAATGAAGAATATAGAGAATAGGTCCCACAGTTATGTAGTGATAGATTATGTAAAACTTTTTAGGCTATGATAAGAGGTTTAATTTTATACTAAAATCAGTGGGAAGTCATAAATGCATTTAGAAATAGGACTACCATGATTAAACTTTTAAAAAAGATCAATCTGCACCACTTTGTGGAAAATAGAGCTTAAAGGTATCAAACAAGAAGAAAGAAAACCAGTTAAACATTATAGTAATGCTACCAATAGATGGTATGAGTAGGTGGTAAAAAAATAAATAAAGGGAAGTAATCACATTCAGAATTCATTTTGAAGACAATCTTAAAAGTACTAAAAGTTGACCAACCCGAGCCTATTATATAAGGAGATACGGTTCAGACATGCACAATTGGCTGTAATTAGACCATCCAGAGCTAAAAAGACTTCTGAAAAGGCATGGCAATCCTTGGAAAATATCATGCCCCTTTTATAACTGCATCTGCTAAGGGATTAGAATGTAGGCTGAAGCTTCTGGAAGCTAAATATACCATATAAAGAAAGAACCTGCCTGAGAACGGAGCACGAAGTAAATTAGCATCAAGACAGAGGGAGATACTGTGGTGCAATATTTTTTGACTAACTGACTCCAAGTCTATGTGAAACCAATTCTGCTTTTCAGATGTTTTAAACGGTTAGCATAGGGATTTTTGTCACTTGCAAGTGAAATCTTCTGCACTATTTTGTAGCAGGTTACAAAATACTGGTCTGACTTCTATTATTAAACAAATGAAGTAAGTCATATAAACTTGCTATGCCAAAGTTTTCTTCTATGCAAAATGGAAATGATGAAATTATCAACATTCTAAAGGAATATGCCCTTCAATCCATAACTGGCACAAAGGCAAGACAGTAAAAACTGACAATGAGTGGGTGTTGAAGAATGAGAACACATGGACACAGGGAAGGGAACATCACACACTGGGGCCTGTTAGGGGTAGGGAGCTAGGGGGGGTATAGCAGTGGGTGGGAGCATAGGGGAAGCATAGCAGGGGGTGGGGGGATAGGGGAGGGATGGCATTAGGAGAAATACCTCATGTAGATGACGGGGTGATGGATGCAGCAAACCATCATGGCAGGTGCATACCTATGTAACAAACCTGTCCAATATGCAAATGTATGCCAGGACTTAAAAGTATAATAAATCAATTAAAAAAATAAAAGAATAAATAAAATAAAATAAAATTACATTGTAATACAGAAGGAAAGACAATGAGGCTTATTTTTGCCATTCACATGTTTTAACCTTTAGCCTACATAGAACAACTCAATTTTGGGGAGTTACTTTGTATATTCCTGACTTTATGCCTTTATTATGCTTTACCTAACAGCATGATTTCATGTAAAAAAACATTTAGTGTGCTTGTGTGTATTGAGTTTTTATATTGTTAAACATACAAAAATGGACATATGTAATTCTTGCTCTTGACATATCCAAACTAAGTTGAAATGCATTATGACATATATTGAGTAGTATTTGTGTGTCTGTGCGTGTGTGTACATGTTAATTGTAAGTGTTCAGAAAATAGAAGAATGAAGAAAAAGAATACGAAAACAAAGCAGAGGAAAACGATGAACTGGGGAATTAAAGGGAGAGGAGTGGATGGAGAGTGAAGATGAGGCGCCCTGGTCTCTTGGGATTTGCCCTGATTATCTCCATTATTTTTGTGCAACTAATGAGATATTTTGACAAACAATTATGCCATAAACCTTTTGTTAAAATTTATCCTAATAATTTTGGAGACAAAAATATACTTACATGTTACAAAGAAGGAAGAAGGCAACTGTGATGAATTTGTGACAATATGCAAACATGTAAATCTCCCGTTTGCTATTTTATTGGTCAACACCCATCACCCTGTGATTGTACGTGATGAATTCCATATTATAAAATGGTAAATGTTTCTCCTTTTTGTGCATTGTTTTGTAATTTTTTAGATTGATCCATGATGTGGATGTCCCAAAACCATAGATGAAATAGAAGAATGGAAAAAATGTATACGTCTTGTCAATAAAAGCTTTATCTCCAGCCCCAGACTTTAGATACCTACATGAAGCTTCCAGGGTTTGCTTTTGACAGTTTCTCTTCCTGAAATACCTTCCCTGAATATTTGAAATGGTCACTCCCTCTGCTAAAATACTTTCTCCTCAGAGATAATTTCCATCATCATCTTATCAAAAATGGCACCATCTGGCAATATCTGACCTTTCATGTCACTTTACTTTTTTCTAGATCTGTTATCAAAACCTCTTTATTGATTTATTTTCTCTTTCCTAATATGTAAGATACTTGAAAAAGGACACTTTGCTTTTTTTCCGCAATTTTAACACCACAGTTCAAACATCATATTCTCATGAGATGCTTGTGCTGTATTGGGCAACATAGTAGCTGCTAGAAAGATAAATGATGATTTTTTTAAATGAATGAATAAAAATAAACTAAAATTAGCTCTTAAAATATTTTATTTTGAGATAGTTGTGGATTCACATGGAGTTGTAAGAAATAATTGAAAATTATTTTTAAACAAAACACCTGATAATCCAAATGTTTTTCCCATTATGTAAGATAGTCAGTTTTCATAATCAGCTGGTCCCTTCACCCTTAAAATTACTGGGAAAACAGCATTATTATTCAATCAAGTTGAATCTACTGTTTATGTTTTCTTAAGTCACATTCCCCACTCTCCACGTGTTTGCTCAATCAGATCAATTTAACAAATTATAGAAAATAGAAATCACACTTCAGATCATAAACAGAAAAATAAACAGTATCTTCTATTCTTGCACATTCACATGGACATATTTTGCAAAGATAGAAAACCATCCAGGCATGGTGGTCCATGCTTGTAATCCCAGCACTTTGGGAGGCGGAGGTGGGTGAATCACTTGAGTTCAGGAGTTGGAGACCAGCCTGGTCAACAGGGTGAAACCCTGTCTGTACTAAAAATTCAAAAACTGGCCAAGCAGGTGTTGTGGCAGGTGTTGTGGCGTGCGCCTGTAATCTCAGCTACTCGGAGACAGAGGCAGGAGAATCACTTGAACCCAGGAGGGGGAGGTTGCAGTGAGCCGAGATGGCACCACTGCACTTCAGTGGGGATGACAGAAGGAGACTCCACCTCAAAAAAAAAAAGAAAAGAAAAAATAAAGAAAACCTATTACAAACCTATGATGTCAGCTTATTTCCAGATTTCTTTCTCAGTATATGACTATCATAGACATTTTATTACAATGCAAAGAACAGAAAATGAAATGACTAATAAAAATAGAAGATACATAGTATTTTTTTGCCAACACTCTAAAAATATAGATTATAAGAATAGAATTTGTTTAAAGTAAAGCTTTATTACCTAATGATTTAATTAGTTTATTTTTGGAATAATTCATTTATTGATTTATCAAATATTCGTGCAATATATTTATATTGAACACTTAGAATATGCCAGCCACTATATAGGGGTTGTATGCTTCAGAGAACAAAACAAGAGATCTTGTTTTCATGAATTCTAAGCTCTAACTGGAGAATATAGACACACACACACACACACACTCACACACACACACACACACACACACACACACACACACAAACACACCAGTGTGCATATACCCACAGAGACAAAGGATTAAGATATGCAGTCTAGTGGGGATACATCTACGCAGCAAAATAAACAGTAAAGAGTAGAGAAGCATAGGGCACTGGGAGTGGGCAACTGTAATTTTAAATAGTGAAGTAGAATGGCCAGAGAAAGCCTCCTTTGAGGTGATTTTTGTTTAAAGACCTGAAGGAAGTAATCAGGGAATCACATTTCGTCCCTGGGGAAAGCCGGCCAAGCAGTAGGAACAGAAAGAACAATGGGCATGAGGTAGCTTTGTGCTTACTACGAAAGAGCAGAGTGAT